>NC_074704.1:7944456-7976956 GCF_029448725.1 Salvelinus fontinalis
AATGTAATGGTGTCATCATTTCAGTTTGGGTCTGTTGTGTTGAGGGTTTGGTAGGTGGAGTCTTGGGTTGTTGTGTTGAGGGTTTGGTAAGTGGAGTCTTGGGCTGTTGTGTTGAGGGTTTGGTAGGTGGTGTCTTGGGTTGTCTTGGGTCCTCAACATTCAGCTGAACACAACACATTCCCCTGGTCCAGACACATTCCCCTTAACACAACACATCCCCCTGGTCCAGTCACATTCCCCTTAACACAACACATCCCCCTGGTCCAGACACATCCCCCTTAACATAACACATCCCCCTGGTCCAGACACATTCCCCTTAACACAACACATCCCCTTGGTCCAGACACATTCCCCTTAACACAACACATCCCCCTGGTCCAGACACATCCCCCTGGTCCAGACACATCCCCCTGGTCTAGACACATTCCCCTTAACACAACACATCCCCCTGGTCCAGACACATCCCCCTGGTCCAGACACATTCCCCTTAACACAACACATCCCCCTGGTCCAGACACATCCCCCTGGTCTAGATACATTCCCCTTAACACAACACATCCCCCTGGTCCAGTCACATTCCCCTTAACACAACACATCCCCCTGGTCCAGTCACATCCCCCTTAACACAACACATCCCCCTGGTCCAGTCACATCCCCCTTAACATAACACATCCCCCTGGTCCAGACACATCCCCCTGGTCCAGACACATCCCCCTGGTCCAGACACAATCCCCTTAACACAACACATCCCCCTGGTCCAGACACAATCCCCTTAACACATCACATCCCCCTGGTCCAGTCACATTCCCCTTAACACAACACATCCCATAAAGTGATACCTCCGCTCAACCGGGCAAGACATGCAAACTCACTGTCACTGAGAGAACAGGAAGTAGTTACTGTGAGTGTATGTATCTTGTGATTGGTTGCCAGTGACTCAAGTGTCTATGGGTAGGCTGCCCGTGGAGTCGATGGGAGGAGCCTAAGAGGAGCAGAGTGGATGATTGACAGTAGAGTAGGTGGGGCTTTGACAGCTCACAGTAGCATAGTCACATGATGAAGTGCCCTGTGTAGTAATGGCAGCGTTGGCCTCATTGGGGCAGCTGCCCTCTTTAGAAATGGTGGCAGTTGCTTCGTTGGGGCTACTGGGAGTCTTGTGGATGTTGACGCTGGCGTAGTGGGGAGAGTCAGAGTAGCTTGTGGGTAAGTTGGCAGTGGCATAGATGGTGGAGGTCGCAGCATCTGAGTATGACTGTAGGGGGCGCTCCATTATCTCCTCATAGTCACCCTCACCATGACAACCCTGGAGAGGAGGAGGAAGCGAGAGGGAGGATTAGAAGGAAGAGAGGGCGGAGAGAGAGAGAGAGAGAGAGAGAGAGAGAGAGAGAGAGAGAGAGAGAGAGAGAGAGAGAGAGAGAGAGAGAGAGATCATGAGAGATCATGAGAGAGAGAGATCATGAGAGATAGAGATCATGAGAGATCATGAGAGATAGAGATCATGAGAGATCATGAGAGATAGAGATCATGAGAGATCATGAGAGATAGAGACAATGAGAGATAGAGACAATGAGAGAGGGGAGTAGAGGAAGAGGGGACAATAGTATGACAAATACAACACACTCAATGACTTCACTCAGTCAAAAAATAATAATTTAAATACAGACACTGACCCCTTCATTGTTTACTGTGTCTGGACTCACTCTGTGTGTTGAAGAGACAGATCCTGTGGAACACAACACACACACATCACTCACCAGAGAGAGAGAAAGAGAGAGAGACAGGAAGAGAGAGAGAGAGAGAGAGAGAGACAGACAGACAGACAGACAGACAGACAGACAGACAGAGCGCTGAGACATTGTAAAAAAGGGTAACTGATAAAAATAATTTATAAGGTTACAGATAATGATGAATTAATTCCACCCGGAAACTTAACCATTAGGGATTAGAGGTTATGTAGCATGGATAAGGAATAAGGAAAGTATTAAACATAAGTGTCACGTTCTGACCTTTATTTCCTTTGTTTTGTCTTTATTTAGCATGGTCAGGGCGTGAGTTGGAGTGGGCAGTCTATGTTTGTATTTCTATGTTTTCCTATTTCTGTGTTTGGCCTGATATGGTTCTCAATCAGAGGCAGGTGTTTTTTTGTTGTCTCAGTCCGGAGGAGTTTCCTCAGTCCAGTGGGGCCCTTTATTAGGGATCCCAGGCCAAGGTCGGCGGCGAGGATCGCCGCTCAAAGGACGCTAAGAAAGCGGACAAAGACAATGGTGGAGTGGGGTCCACGTCCAGCGCCAGAGCCGCCACCGCGGACAGATGCCCACCCAGACCCTCCCCTATAGGTTCAGGTTTTGCGGCCGGAGTCCGCACCTTGGGGAGGGGGGGGGGGGGGTGCTGTCACGTTCTGATCTTTATTCCTTTGTTTTGTCTTTATTTAGTATGGTCAGGGCGTGAGTTGGGGTGGGCAGTCTATGTTGGTATTTCTATGTTTTCCTATTTCTGTGTTTGGCCTGATTAGGTTCTCAATCAGAGGCAGGTGTTTTGTGTTGTCTCTGATTGGGAACCATATTTAGGTAGCCTGTTTTGTGTTGGGTTTTGTGGGTGGTTGTCTTCAGTCTTCGTGTGTCTGCACCCAGAACTGTTTCGTTTTTTTCACATTTGTTGTTATTTTTTTTATTATGAGTGTTCACTTTTATTAAATCAAGATGAACAATTACCACGCTGCGCATTGGTCCTCCGATCCTTCTAATTTCTCCTCCTCAGACGAGGAGGAAGACGAAAGCCGTTACAATAAGTCCAACTAGGTTGAGGGAAAGAGAGGAATGTGTGTGCCTAAGAAAACACCTAGAAACAATTACACTGTGTTTGAACCGACCCGGCTAGAGCTCTGAGAAAGGTATGATAGGACAGGGTGTACCCCTCCAGGTTTCCCTAATCTCGGGGGAATGGAACTGTCGGCTGGGTAGTGATAAACAGTGGTGAGTTCTCTGGAAAAGAAGATAACTCTCCTAATGTTCGTGTGCATGTGTGTGCGTAAGTAAGGAGCATGGTATAAAATGGATGTCTTTAAATATGAACTGGAGAGTGCTCTCGTGAATAAACATTGATTTAACTATTGTAAACTGGGAATTCTGTCTGTTTCATTTGCAAACTCTGGGTTGCAGAACGATTAGATTAATTAAAATTTATGAACATTGACAACAAAATTCCATATTAGGTACTTACTCTAATTTTATAGACCTGTGTGTGTGTTTGTTGTGTGGTGTGTGTGTGTGTGTTTGTTTTGTGGTGTGTGTGTGTGTGTGTGTGTGTGTGTGTGTGTGTGTGTGTGTGTGTGTGTGTGTGTGTGTGTGTGTGTGTGTGTGTGTGTGTGTGTGTGTGTGTGTGTGATGATGATGATGATGGTGATGGTGATGATGGTGATGATGATGGTAATGATGATGATGATGATGATGATGGTGAGATGAAGGTGGCTGGGGCTGGAAGTGCTGTAGTTGTTGTTGCTGTTGTGGTGGTGGTGGTTGGTGCCTCTGAAAACAATGGACAGGTTGGAAAATGTTTTAGCAAGGTGAGGGAGGGAGGGAGGGAGGGAGGGAGGGAGGGAGGGAGGGAGGGAGGGAGGGAGGGAGGGAGGGAGGAAGGAAGGGAGGGAGGGAGGGAGGGAAAGAGAGATGGAGGTGAAGGGAGAGAGAGAGATGCAGGTAGTGTCACGACTTCCACCGAAGGAGGCTCCCCTTCCTGTTCGGGCGGTGCTCGGTGGTTGTCGTCGCCGGCCTACTAGCTGCCACGATAATTTTTTCCTTTTGGTTTGTGTCTGTCTGTTTTGTTTACACGTGTGTCCTATTAGTTAATTTCGGTGGGTTTATTAACCTCCGCTGCCTGCTAATTCTTTGTGCGGGATTATTTTGCTGTTGTTGCTCTGATTCCTGCACCTACCGCTTCTTAGGAGGCACGTACCAGGTAGAGTCATATGGAGAGGGAGAGAGGGAGGGAGGGTAATAGAGAGAAACAGAGAGAAACAGAGAAAGAGAGTGATGTAGAGAGATAGATACAGTGAGGGAGGGAGGGAGGGAGGGAGGGAGGGAGGGAGGGAGGTAGAGAGAAACAGAGAGTGATGTAGAGAGATAGATACAGTGAGGGAGGGAGGGAGGGTAATAGAGAGAAACAGAGAGTGATGTAGAGAGATAGATACAGTGAGGGAGGGAGGGAGGGTAATAGAGAGAAACAGCGAGTGATGTAGAGAGATAGATACAGTGAGGGAGGGAGGGAGGGTAATAGAGAGAAACAGCGAGTGATGTAGAGAGATAGATACAGTGCATGATACATATTGTTGTAACTTTCCTCTCTAGACAGACAGATGTAAAGACAGTTATCTTGTTCCTGTTGTGTTAGTTCTCCTTTATCTAATCAAATTAAATGCTATTTGTCACAGCGCCGCGCCGGGAGGGAGGGAGGGAGGGAGGGAGGGAGGGAGAAACAGAGAAAGAGAGTGATGTAGAGAGATAGATACAGTGAGTGAGGGAGGGAGGGAGGGAGGGAGGGAGGGAGGGAGAAACAGAGAAAGAGAGTGATGTAGAGAGATAGATACAGTGAGGGAGGGAGGGAGGGAGGGAGGGAGGGAGGGAGGGAGGGAGGGAGGGAGAAACAGAGAAAGAGAGTGATGTAGAGAGATAGATACAGTGAGGGAGGGAGGGAGGGAGGGAGGGGTACCGGTACAGAGTCAATGTGCGGGAGCATGGGTGTCGAGGTAATTGTGGTAAGATGTACATGTAGGTGAAGTTACTAAAGGTCACCATCTCTCTCTCTCTCTCTCTCTCTCTCTCTCTCTCTCTCTCTCTCTCTCTCTCTCTCTCTCTCTCTCTCTCTCTCTCTCTCTCTCTCTCTCTCTCTCTCTCTCTCTCTCTCTCTCTCTCTCTCTCTCTGCAGGTTTCATGATGACATTCATACTGAAACTTGGGGTTTTATATCTTGAACACATTACTGCTTAGTGATACTGAGACAGATATAGAAACACACAGTTATTACAGAGGAAGTTAGTGTTCTGGTCCAGTGTCTTTTCACACCACTACAAACACACAGACATTACAGAGGAAGTAACAGTGTTCTGGTCCAGTGTCTTTTCACACCACTACAAACACACAGACACACCCAGCCTCCACTAACACACTGACTGCCTGCTGTCCACCACTGAACAACTACTACTGATAAGATGTTTAGTTCAATGATACATTTCACTTAACTGGTTGTTGACAACTAATAACAGTTAATTACAGTTAATAACAGCATATTTCAGAAGGTTCTAGATGTGATGCTGGTTTAAAAGCACAGCATTTTCATTGTCAGACATAACATACTGTAGTTATAACTAATATATTGATATGATATAATGCTATATATTATTTACATGGTCAGACAGTATATAACATAGTTACTGCAGGTGTACAGCGTGAGGAGCAGAGGAGGCTGGTGAACAGAGATATAGGAGGACTGGCTAATCACAATGGAAGGAATGGATGGATGGAACGGTATCAAACACATTAAACATGTAAATGACATTAAAATGTCATGCAATTGTCATTTCCATTAAACTACTTTTATCAAATAGATATGAGTGTAACTATGAGTGTGTTTATGTTCACATGTTAAAGAGAAAGAAGACGTTTATACTCACTTCTAACAAGCAGCTTCACCTGTGTGATCAGTGTAATGTAACGTTGTTCTGTCCTGCTGGTTTCTACTCCACACCAGTAGGTCCCAGTATCATCTTCAGTCAGGTCCCTGATGGTCACTGTGGAGAATCTCTCTCTTCTGTTGTCAGGCACAGAGAAACGACCAGCTTCTGCAGTTGTCTGGTGAGCAGAGGTCATATTAACACAAGTCTTGAAGTCATTGCTTTCCTTGCAGAAATACTTGGTGCTGAACTCATGGTTGTCTGGATAGTTGCATCTGATGGTAGCTTCTCCTCCCAGATAGGCCGTCTCTGTGACTGACTTCTCACAGCAGTCACCTGTCAATAGGAACACACATCACAATCTTAGTCTAATACTATAGACTGACTTCATTGACTAGTGGTACTGATCATGTGATAACATATGTAGCTAAATTCATTTTATTAAGTTAAAGTAAAGGTCTCTCACCCTCCTTCACATCCAGCTCTACCTCGGTATAACTGTCAGGTATAATAGGTTTGTCCACTCCACACCAGTAGGTCCCTTCATCTTGTCTGGTCAGTTGTCTGATGATCACCTTGAAGTAGTTTCCTCCAGTGACGTCATACAGAGAGAATCTACCAGTGTGGAACCAGGTGTTCTTCAATCCAGTTCTGATTTGATCCTCACAACTCCAACTGTCCTGCCCAACGCAGAAATATTTGTCATGACTTCTGTCTAATGTGGAATAATGACAGTCGATGATGACAGTTCCTCCAGAGTATCCTGTCACTTTGAAGGAGCTCAAACAACCTGTCAATCAGACAACAGAAAATACCTCTTGGTTTAGTGTTTTGTAATACCACTTACAGATAGGACTCCTACACTATCCTCACTTTACACACACACACACACACACACACACACACACACACACACACACACACACACACACACACACACACACACACACACACACACACACACACACACACACACACACACACACACACACACACACACACACACACAGCAGCCTTTATAAGAAATCTAACTGGATGTTATTACATTGTTATAGAGAGTTATAGCAAGCTTATTACCTGTCATGAAGGAGAGGAGGATGACTATCAGCAGGATCCTCATCTTGTTGTGTTCTCTACAGGTTGGTCCAGGTGTCTATAGGTCCTGATATAATGTTGAGTTCTCTCCAGGTTGGTCCAGGTGTCTATAGGTCCTGATATAATGCTGTGTTCTCTCCAGGTTGGTCCAGGTGTCTATAGGTCCTGATATAATGCTGTGTTCTCTCCAGGTTGGTCCAGGTGTCTATAGGTCCTGATATAATGCTGTGTTCTCTCCAGGTTGGTCCAGGTGTCTATAGGTCCTGATATAATGCTGTGTTCTCTCCAGGTTGGTCCAGTTGTTTATAGGTCCTGATATAATGTTGTGTGTCCAAGTCTACAACTCTCTCTGTTCTCTCTCTACTTATAGGAACTTAAATACAAACGTAATGTACTTAATGTACTCTCTCTCTCTCTCTCTCTCTCTCTCACACTCACTCTTTGCACTCTTACAACTATGTACCTCCCTATTTCTGCATATCTCTCTCTCTCAACTAGTATAAACCCCTACAAAGTGTTATTTCTGACAGACACTTCCTCTTCCTCCTAAACCAATCACATCTCTGTTCCTACATCACATAGAAGAGAGAGAGAGGAAGGTTGAAAAAGAGATCAGTGAGAAAAAGAGAGAAAGAGAGAGACAAAATGAGATCTGTGAGACAAAAAGAGTGAGATAGAGGCCTCTATGGATCATAGCACAGAAACACGTTCATACACTCTCATTCAGACTGGATGCTGTCTACAGAGGAGAGAGACAGGGTTATTCTGCCACTGGAGGGCGCTCTCCCTCCCTCCATCTCTCTCTGTCTCCACCTGGAAGGCTCACAAATACCAAACATTAATATTCCAACGCTATACAGCAGATGTTCTGGAAAACAACAGAAACCTGAAAACACCATCCAACCTGGAACTGATTCATGTTCAGCCTGAAGCTATATTTTATTTCCAAAAGCCAAGAAGAAAAATACATTACAAGGGCTGAATGCTAAATTAAGGCTGCCAAGCGTGATACAACTTCAATTAGAACTGACATGTCAAGTGAGAGGTGTCCAAGTCATTTAGTCCAAACAATGGCAGGAGAGTCGAACAGTCTACTCCAACCTAATGGAGAGGCCTTAGAAGCTGCCTCCCGCTGTTCAGAGGTAGTTAAAATACAGTACCCGGTGTATGTATAGAATGATAAGGCAAGATGGCCTCCCGCTGTTCAGAGGTAGTTAAAATACAGTACCCGGTGTATGTATAGAATGATAAGGCAAGACGGCCTCCCGCTGTTCAGAGGTAGTTAAAATACAGTACCCGGTGTATGTATAGAATGATAAGGCAAGACGGCCTCCAGCTGTTCAGAGGTAGTTAAAATACAGTACCCGGTGTATGTATAGAATGATAAGGCAAGACGGCCTCCAGCTGTTCAGAGGTAGTTAAAATACAGTACCCGGTGTATGTATAGAATGATAAGGCAAGACGGCCTCCAGCTGTTCAGAGGTAGTTAAAATACAGTACCCGGTGTATGTATAGAATGATAAGGCAAGACGGTCTCCCGCTGTTCAGAGGTAGTTAAAATACAGTACCCGGTGTATGTATAGAATGATAAGGCAAGATGGCCTCCCGCTGTTCAGAGGTAGTTAAAATACAGTACCCGGTGTATGTATAGAATGATAAGGCAAGACGGCCTCCCGCTGTTCAGAGGTAGTTAAAACACAGTATCCCGTGTATGTATAGAATGATAAGGCAAGATGGCCTCCCGCTGTTCAGAGGTAGTTAAAATACAGTACCCGGTGTATGTATAGAATGATAAGGCAAGACGGTCTCCAGCTGTTCAGAGGTAGTTAAAATACAGTACCCGGTGTATGTATAGAATGATAAGGCAAGACGGCCTCCCGCTGTTCAGAGTTAAAATACAGTACAGTGTGTATGTATAGAATGATAAGGCAAGACGGTCTCCAGCTGTTCAGAGGTAGTTAAAATACAGTACCCGGTGTATGTATAGAATGATAAGGCAAGACGGCCTCCCGCTGTTCAGAGTTAAAACACAGTACAGTGTGTATGTATAGAATGATAAGGCAAGACGGCCTCCCGCTGTTCAGAGTTAAAATACAGTACCCGGTGTATGTATAGAATGATAAGGCAAGACGGCCTCCAGCTGTTCAGAGTTAAAATACAGTACAGTGTGTATGTATAGAATGATAAGGCAAGACGGCCTCCCGCTGTTCAGAGTTAAAATACAGTACAGTGTGTATGTATAGAATGATAAGGCAAGACGGCCTCCAGCTGTTCAGAGTTAAAATACAGTACAGTGTGTTTGTATAGAATGATAAGGCAAGACGGCCTCCCGCTGTTCAGAGTTAAAATACAGTACCCGGTGTATGTATAGAATGATAAGGCAAGACGGCCTCCCGCTGTTCAGAGTTAAAATACAGTACCCGGTGTATGTATAGAATGATAAGGCAAGACGGCCTCCAGCTGTTCAGAGGTAGTTAAAATACAGTACCCGGTGTATGTATAGAATGATAAGGCAAGACGGCCTCCCGCTGTTCAGAGTTAAAATACAGTACCCGGTGTATGTATAGAATGATAAGGCAAGACGGCCTCCCGCTGTTCAGAGGTAGTTAAAATACAGTACCCGGTGTATGTATAGAATGATAAGGCAAGAAAAGATCACAACATGAAGCTCCTTATGGAAAATCAAGAGACACTTTTTGCTGACTATTATAAAAATGGAAACATCAGCAACCTCATCTTCCACACAAACCATCCCCTGGCATGGCACAGTGCTATATTAACCAGACCATCCCCTGGCATGGCACAGTGCTATATTAACCAGACCATCCCCTGGCATGGCACAGTGCTATATTAACCAGACCATCCCCTGGCATGGCACAGTGCTATATTAACCAGACCATCCCCTGGCATGGCACAGTGCTATATTAACCAGACCATCCCCTGGCATGGCACAGTGCTATATTAACCAGACCATCCCCTGGCATGGCACAGTGCTATATTAACCAGACCATCCCCTGGCATGGCACAGTGCTATATTAACCAGACCATCCCCTGGCATGGCACAGTGCTATATTAACCAGACCATCCCCTGGCATGGCACAGTGCTATATTAACCAGACCATCCCCTGGCATGGCACAGTGCTATATTAACACGCTGTATTCCACCACTGGGTGCTACCGAGGGGTGGAAACCCAGGATACTAGACAACGAGGACTCTGAGTCAGCTAATATACATCTCTATAAGTCTGGAACAGTATTGGTACAGGGCAACCACAAACAGTTTCAGCTGGACTTTCACCTAATCAAAGAATTATCCCAGCAGGAGAAGCTCTCCCTTGAGAACGATATCCCCACCCCGAGCGGGTCAGACCAGACCTCTTCATTATGTAACCCCACAGACGAGCACCCCCAAGCGTAAAGTCAACCTACCAGCACAGAGTACTACCCCCTCATTGAAATGAAGGATACATTCACCCAGCTAGAGGTAAGGCAGGTGGAGCTGGAACAGCAGGTGATTACACTCCAGTCAGCACAGACCCAGACAACAGTCCAGCACAACAACACCCCCTGAACCAGACCCGGAAAGCTGGAGAGAGTCATATCTGCACTCTGGACTGTGGTGAGACAACTTCAACAATATAAAGCAAGAGCAGGAGAAGAACAGAGCACTAGAGGAGAGGATCAGACTGCTGGAGGAGAGGTTGAGGGGATGGCGTGTGACAGAGAACCACCCACTAGAGAGGTGGCCACCCCCACAGAGAAGCCAGCTGAACAGCCCACCTCAGCTCCCGACAAAAGTCTCAACACCACAGCAGAACAGTCCACAGCAGATCCTGACCATAGCGTCGACATCACAGCAGAACAGACCCCAAGCCCAGGGGATCTCACCCCCTCTGAGCACCCCCCTGTCAGCCACCCTGATAGCCCTCCTGACAACCCCCCCACACCCACTGAGGACATACACAAGACACAAATTGTACTCCTTATGGACTCAAATGGGAAATCTATACAATAAAAATAACTTTTTCCCGAACACAGTGTGTCTAAACTCTGGTGTCCAAACACCCAGCGCGCCCTAGACCTTCTGTCTGAGGACCACCTAGGTTCACCTAGCCACATAATAATACACACAGGCATAAACCACCTGAGAACACAGCAGGAAAGGGTGGCCTCAGCACTGAAGGGAGTGATTGAAAAAGCTTCTTCTACTTTCCCCAACGCACAAGTGGTTATCTCCACAATGCTACCACAAAAAGACTTCCACCCTGCTACCATTCAGCGGTAAACGCAAGTATTTCCTGTGACTGTGCCTCAAAACCAAATGTTTTTCTGGCCCACCACTCCACCCTGGACTTGAACAGCCTCTATTACCAGGTCCACTTACAGCAGGCAGCAGTGCTCACCTTCGCCCGGACTCTAAAGGACATCGCACTCAAACGCAGCCCCAACACTTCACACAGGAGCAACAGATCAATAGACACCCTGCCCAGACCTGCGGGACCCTCCCCTGGACCTACACATAGAGGACCCACGCCAGCCAGACCTACACATAGAGGACCCACGCCAGCCAGACCTACACATAGAGGACCCACGCCAGCCAGACCTACACATAGAGGACCCACGCCAGCCAGACCTACACATAGAGGACCCACGCCAGCCAGACCTACACATAGAGGACCCACGCCAGCCAGACCTACACATAGAGGACCCACGCTGAGAGGACCTACATCCAGACCAGAACACCACGAGCCACATACACAGCCCCACCCCAACCAATCAACAGCCCCCCAAGTCAACCATGCCCACACCCCATTTAGGCCCCCTCAGATCAGATCTATGCCCCTCCTGCCCACCCCATGCACCCCACCCCCGCAAAGAGGGCCTCAACATGGAAGTCACACATTCGCTCAGGCCATGAGCGGTCAAACAGGCCCAACCCCCACTCTTACAGTAGCCCAAGCCAATGGCATGTAGCAGATGCTCACACTTACTGGCCTGAGGCCAAACCACACGACCAACAACATTGGACACTTTATGGAACACAAAGCTTCACTATCTCATCCTGGATTATCCAAGGCCTGAGGTCATCTGCCTGAGGGCCTATAGAGCAGGAACTTGGAGATCATCAAAGAAATCGGAAATACAGACATTGTTATCCTACAAGAAACCTGGTACAGAGGAGACGGACACACTGGTTGCCCTCTAGGTTACAGAGAGCTGGTAGTTCCATCCACCAAACTACCAGGTGTTAAACAGGGAAGGGACTCAGGGGGTTTGCTAATTTGGTATAGAGCAGACCTAACTCACTCCATTAAATTAATCAAAACAGGAACATTTTACATTTGGCTAGAAATTCTAAAGGAAATGATCTTAACAGAGAAACATTTTCTCTTGTGCGCTACCTATATCCCCCCACTAGAATCCCCATACTTTAATGAAGACAGATTCTCCATCCTGGAGGGGGAAATCAATCATTTCCAGGCCCAGGGACATGTACTAGTCTGTGGCGACCTAAATGCCAGAACCGGACAAGAACCTGACACCCTCAGCACACAGGGGGACAAACACCTACCTGGAGGTGACAGCATTCCCTCCTCCATATGCCCCTCTAGGCACAACTATGACAACATAACCTACAAAACGGGTCACAACTCCTGCAGCTCTGTCGCACTCTGGGTATGTACATAGTCAATGGAAGGCTTTGAGTGGACTCCTATGGTAGGTACACGTATAGCTCATCTCTTGGCAGTAGTACTGTAGACTACTTTATCACTGACCTCAACCCAGAGTCTCTCAGAGAGTTCACAGTCAGCCCACTGACACCCCTATCAGACCACAGCAAAATCACAGTCTACGTGAATAGAGCAATACTCAACCATGAGGCAACAAAGCCAAAATAACTGAATAATATTAAGAAATGGTACAGATGGAAGGAATTTAGTTTGGAAACCTACCAAAAAACAATTAGGCAAAAACAAATTCAATCCCTTTAATACAACTTCCTGGACAAAATGTTCCACTGTAATAGTGAAGGTGTAAACTTGGCTGTAGAAAATCTTAACAGTATATTTGACTTCTCAGCTTCCCTATCAAATCTAAAAATCTCAAATAGAAAACCGAAGAAAATTAGCAACAATGACAAATGGTTTGATGAAGAATAAAAAACCTGAGAAAGAAATTGAGAAACCAGTTCAACCAAAAACACAGAGACCCAGAAAACCTGAGCCTACGCATTCACTATGGTGAATCACTAAAACAATACAGAAATACACTAAGGACAAAGAAGGAACAGCACTTCAGAAATCAGCTCAATGCAATTTAAGAATCCATAGACTCCAACCACTTCTGGGAAAATTGGAAAACACTAAACAAACCACACGAAGAATTATCTATTCAAAATGGAGATGTATGGGTAAACCACTTCTCCAATCTTTTTGGCTCTATAACAAAGAACAAAGAGCAAAGACATATACATGATCAAATACAAATCTTAGAATCAACTATTAAAGACTACCAGAACCCACTGGATTCTCCAATTACCTTGAATGAACTATAGGACAAAATAATACCCTCCAACCCAAAAAGGCCTGTGGTGTTGATGGTATCCTCAATGAAATGATAAACTATACAGACAACAAATTCCAATTGGCTATACTAAAGCTTATTGACATCGTCCTTGGCTATGGCATCTTCGCCAATATTTGGAAGCAAGGACTGATCAACCCAATCCACAAGAGTGGAGACAAATTTTACCCCAATAACTACCGTGGAATATGCGTCAACAGTAACCTTGGGAAAATCCTCTGCATTTTCATTAACAGCAAACTCTTACATTTCCTCAGTGAAAACAATGTACTGAGCAAATGTCAAATTGTCTTTTTACCAAATTATCGTACGACAGACCACGTATTCACCCTGCACACCCTAATTGACTAACAAACAAACCAAAACAAAGGCAAAGTCTTCTCATGCTTTGTTGATTTCAAAAAAGCCTTTGACTCAATTTGGCATGAGGGTCTGCTTTTCAAATTGATGGAAAGTGGTGTTGGGGAAAAACATACGACATTATAAAATCCATGTACACAAACAACAAGTGTGCAGTTAAAATAGGCAAAAAACACACACATTTCTTCCCACAGGGACGTGGGGTGAGACAGGGATGAAGTCAGAAGCTCTGTCAGGAGGAATGGGCCAAAATTTACCCAGCTTGTGGAAGGCTACCCCAATGTTTGACCCAAGTTAAACAATTTAAAGACAATGCTACCAAATTCTAATTGAGGGACATTTGTAATGTCTATATTCTTTTGTAACTTCTGTGAGTGTAATGTTTACTGTTCATTTTTATTGTTTATTTCACTTTTGTATATTATCTAATTCACTTGCTTTGGCAATGTTAACATATGTTTCCCATGCCAATATAGCCCTTGAATTTAATTTAATTTAGACAAAGAGACAGAGAAAGCGAAAGAGAGAGAAAGAGAAAAAGCGAGAGAGAGGGAGAAAGAGAGAGAGAGAGAGAGAGATAGAGAGAGAGAGATAGAGATAGAGAAAGAGAAAGAGAAAGAGAAAGAGAAAGAGAAAGAGAGAGAGAGAGAGAGAGAGAGAGAGAGAGAGAGAGAGAGAGAGAGAGAGAGAGAGAGAGAATGCATTTTACACAAATATATAATGTGTAAAATATAATCCTCCACATAAACACACTGATAGAAGGTCTTAGACACCAACCTCTGTCCACAGTGTTCCTGACTTCAGTCTTGTTATACCACCACCATGTGTTTTTTTCTCACCAGTAGGTCCCAGAATCCTCTTGGATCAGGTTAGTGATGTTTACAGTGAAGACTCTTCTCTCTGTGTCGTAATACAGAGATAATCTCCTTTTATGAGTCCACGCTGGGTGCTGATGGTTTTGGGTTTTGATTAAATGTTTTATTTTAATTTTATTTCACCTTTATTTAACCAGATATGCCAGTTGAGAACAAGTTCTCATTTACAACTGCGACCTGGCCAAGATAACGCAAAGCAGTGCGACACAACAACAACACAGAGTTACACATAAACAAATGTACAATCAATAACACAATAGAAAAATCTATGTACAGTGTGTGTAAATGTAGAAGAGCAGGGAGGTAGGCAATAAATAGGCCATAGAGGTGAAATAATTACAATTTAGCATTAACACTGGAGTGATAGATGTGCAGATTATGATGTGCAGGTAGAGATACTGGGGTGCAAATGAGCAAGAGGATAAGTAATAATATGGGGATGAGGTAGTTGGGTGTGCTATTTACAGACTGGCTGTGTACAGGTACTGTAACACCCTGACCTTAGAGATCCTTTATATTCTCTATTTGGTAGTGGTGTGACTAGGGTGGGAAATCTATGTTTATATTTCTTTGTTGGCCGAGTTCCCAATCAGAGGCAGCTGTCTATCGTTGTCTCTGATTGGGGATCATACTTAGGCAGCCCTCTTTCCCACCTTCAGTTGTGGGATCTTGTCTTTGTTTGGTTGCATGTATTTTGCACGATGAAGCATTTCGTTATTTGTGTTGTTTATTGTTTTTGGTGGAACATTTAAAAATTAAAGAAAATGTAAGCCTACCATGCACCTTGGTCTTCATTTAACGACGAACGTTACAGGTACAGTGATCGGTAAGCTGCTCAAACAGCTGATGCTTAAAGTTAGAGAGGGAGTTATAAGATTCCAGCTTCAGTGATTTTTGCAATTTGTTCCAGTCATTGGCAGCAGAGAACTGGAAGGAAAGGCGGCCAAAGGAAGTGTTGGCTTTGGGGATGACCAGAGAAATATACCTGCTGGAGCGCATGCTACGGGTGGTGTGTGTTAATGTATTGAGGTCTAATAGTAACAGTTCAATATGGGGTGTGTATTAATGTATTGAGGTCTGATAGTAACAGTTCAATATGGGGTGTGTATTAATGTATTGAGGTCTGATAGTAACAGTTCAATATGGGGTGTGTATTAATGTATTGAGGTCTGATAGTAACAGTTCAATATGGGGTGTGTATTAATGTTTTGAGGTCTGATAGTAACAGTTCAATATGGGCTGTGTATTAATGTATTGAGGTCTGATAGTAACAGTTCAATATGGGGTGTGTATTAATGTATTGAGGTCTGATAGTAACAGTTCAATATGGGGTGTGTATTAATGTATTGAGGTCTGATAGTAACAGTTCAATATGGGGTGTGTATTAATGTATTGAGGTCTGATAGTAACAGTTCAATATGGGGTGTGTATTAATGTATTGAGGTCTGATAGTAACAGTTCAATATGGGGTGTGTGTTAATGTATTGAGGTCTAATAGTAACAGTTCAATATGGGGTGTGTATTAATGTATTGAGGTCTGATAGTAACAGTTCAATATGGGGTGTGTATTAATGTATTGAGGTCTGATAGTAACAGTTCAATATGGGGTGTGTATTAATGTATTGAGGTCTAATAGTAACAGTTCAATATGGGGTGTGTATTAATGTATTGAGGTCTGATAGTAACAGTTCAATATGGGGTGTGTATTAATGTATTGAGGTCTGATAGTAACAGTTCAATATGGGGTGTGTATTAATGTTTTGAGGTCTGATAGTAACAGTTCAATATGGGCTGTGTATTAATGTATTGAGGTCTGATAGTAACAGTTCAATATGGGGTGTGTATTAATGTATTGAGGTCTGATAGTAACAGTTCAATATGGGGTGTGTATTAATGTATTGAGGTCTGATAGTAACAGTTCAATATGGGGTGTGTATTAATGTATTGAGGTCTGATAGTAACAGTTCAATATGGGGTGTGTATTAATGTATTGAGGTCTGATAGTAACAGTTCAATATGGGGTGTGTATTAATGTATTGAGGTCTGATAGTAACAGTTCAATATGGGGTGTGTATTAATGTATTGAGGTCTAATAGTAACAGTTCAATATGGGGTGTGTATTAATGTATTGAGGTCTGATAGTAACAATTCTCCCCTCACTCCAGTCCTCTCACAGTCACTACCAGTGTAGTCCCAGATAATCTGACTTTCTCCCAGTCCCTCCTAGTATCTCTCTCTCTCGCTCTCTCGCTCTCTCTCGTACCGGGACGCTCAATCACGGACAAATTGTTCTTAATCAGGGACATGTTGGACTTGTCGAGAGGTTCTAATGTGAACTTCGGACTGGTCTCTTTAGATCAAGAGAAGGCTTTTGATAGAGTGGACCATGAGTATCTGTTTATGTGATGTCTGTGTTTGGGAAGAGTTTTTTGACCTGTGTGAAGCTGTTGTATGCTGGGGCGTCATGTATGGTTAAGGTGGGAGGGGGGCTCAGTAGGCCAGTCTGGGTGGGACAGGGCATTAGACAAGGATGCCCTCTATCTGGGCAGCTATACACACTAGCCATTGAGCCTTATTGGGGACTGCTACGCAGGAGACTGCAGGGAGTGTGCTGGACAGGCACGGATGTGGTGACAGGAATAGCAGTGTCAGCATATGCAGAGGATGTTTCTGTGATGGTCAGGGATGGTCAGGATGTGCAGGAACTAGAGACCAGTCTGAAGGTGTATGAGGGAGCTTCTTCAGCTAAGGTGAACTGGGGAAAGAGCAAAGCTCTGTTATGTGGGGAATGAGGGGATAGATCCCCTTCTCTGCTTCCAGGGGGTTTTCAGTGGGTTTGTGAAGGGCTTAAAGTGTTGGGGTGTACCTGGGCTTGGAGAAGTGGGTCAGGAAGAACTGGGAGGGGCTGTCACAGGCAGTGGTGTCAAGACTGACCAGGTGGAGGTGGTTCCTGTCCCAAGTGTCATATAGAGGGAGGGGGCTGATAATCAACAACCTGGTGGCTTCTTCCCTGTGGCATAAACTGGCTGTCCTCAACCCCCCCGGCGGTCTGCTCGCAGACCTGCAATGCAGGCTGGTGGACTTTTTCTGGTCGGGCCATCACTGGCTGAGGCCACGAAGGAGGACAGGGCCTGGTGGAACTGGAGAGCAGGATGGCTGCTTTCCGGCTAAAGGCGGTGCAGAGACTGCTGTACTATACTGATGTTGGCTGGAGGGAACCAGCATGTGCACTGCTGAGGAGAGCTGGTGGATTAGGGTTGGACCAGCAGCTGTTCCTCATGAAGCTGGAGAGGCTGAGTACAGCAGGTCTCTCAGAGTTTTACTCTGCGGTGCTGAGGGCCTGGCAGCTGCTAAGGACCACACGAGAAGGGGGTGTGGAGCCTAGGCTATGGGTGTGGGAGGAGCCTATCTTCCACAACCCAGCCATCTCTTTGAGATCGGTTCAGTCTGCCGCCCTGCAGAGGCAACTGATGGCAGCGGGTTTACAAAGGCTGGGTGACCTGAGACTGATGGGAGAGGAGGGGTGGAAAACCCTGGAAGTCTTGGCACAACAAACAGGAATAACGTCTCTTAGGCTGCTGGAGAGATTCCTGGAGGAGGTCCAGGAGGCACTGTCTGAACCGGTAAGGGGGGTGTTTGAGCGGCCAAAGGGGGAGGGGCCACTGCAGGTGACGGCAGAGACTGGAGACTGGCAGGGGGGTCTGGAGGACTTGCTAGATTTTAACACACCGAGCCTGGGGGAGTTTGAGGGGGTGGGAGGTAAAGCCCTCTACAACCTCTGCATTAAGGTTAGGAACACTAGGAGCCTAACAGGAGTGAAGGCACATCAGGGGGTATGTGGGGCGGAGAGTATGGTGGGTTTTAGATGGAGGGGGTTCTACAAACCCCCAGTACCAAAGAGGTCAGAGGACCTCCAGTGGAGGGTTCTACATGGAGCCCTGGCCACTAACAGCAGGTTGGCACGGGTTGAACCGGGAATCAGGCAGGGGTGTCCTTTCTGTGTAATGAAAGAAACTGTGATTCATGTGTTTTCTGTGTGCACCAGGTTAATGTCATTAATGTCTATGTTGGAATGTCTGTGTGAGAGGTTGGGGGTGGTTTTTACTGTTGGGATGTTTATAATGGGAGACAGGTATTCAAATAAGGAGAATGCCAAATGTGTTTTGATAAATTCTCGGGTTTGCTCGGGCAAAGTTAGCTATTTGGCTAACAAGGAGGAACAGGGTCAAAGGTGGGGGGATAACAGACCCTTTACTATTGTTTAATGGTATGGTCTCTGTGCGCCTTAGGGTTGAGTTTGAGTACTATAAAATGATAAAATGTGTGGAGATGTTTGAGGAGATATGGTGTGTTGGGGGGGCTGTCTGTATAGCTGGGGAAGATGTTTGAGGAGATATGGTGTGTTGGGGGGGCTGTCTGTATTGCTGGGGAAGATGTTTGAGGAGATATGATGTGTTGGGGGGGCTGTCTGTATTGCTGGGGAAGATGTTTCAGGAGATATGGTGTGATGGGGGGGGCTGTCTGTATTGCTGGGGAAGATGTTTCAGGAGATATGGTGTGTTGGGGGGCTGTCTGTATAGCTGGGGAAGATGTTTGAGGAGATATGGTGTGTTGGGGGGGCTGTCTGTACAGCTGGGGAAGATGTTTCAGGAGATATGGTGTGTTGGGGGGGCTGTCTGTATAGCTGGGGAAGATGTTTGAGGAGATATGATGTGTTGGGGGGCTGTCTGTACAGCTGGGGAAGATGTTTGAGAAGATATGGTGTGATGGGGGGGCTGTCTGTATAGCTGGGGAAGATGTTTGAGGAGATATGGTGTGTTGGGGGGGCTGTCTGTATAGCTGGGGAAGATGTTTGAGGAGATATGGTGTGTTGGGGGGCTGTCTGTATAGCTGGGGAAGATGTTTGAGGAGATATGGTGTGTTGGGGGGGCTGTCTGTACAGCTGGGGAAGATGTTTGAGAAGATATGGTGTGATGGGGGGGTTGTCTGTATAGCTGGGGAAGATGTTTGAGGAGATATGGTGTGATGGGGGGGCTGTCTGTATAGCTGGGGAAGATGTTTGAGGAGATATGGTGTGTTGGGGGGCTGTCTGTATAGCTGGGGAAGATGTTTGAGGAGATATGGTGTGTTGGGGGGGCTGTCTGTACAGCTGGGGAAGATGTTTGAGAAGATATGGTGTGATGGGGGGGCTGTCTGTATAGCTGGGGAAGATGTTTGAGGAGATATGGTGTGTTGGGGGGGCTGTCTGTATTGCTGGGGAAGATGTTTGAGGAGATATGGTGTGTTGGGGGGGCTGTCTGTATAGCTGGGGAAGATGTTTGAGGAGATATGGTGTGTTAGGGGGGCTGTCTGTATTGCTGGGGAAGATGTTTCAGGAGATATGGTGTGTTGGGGGGGCTGTCTGTTCAGCTGGGGAAGATGTTTGAGGAGATATGGTGTGTTGGGGGGGCTGTCTGTACAGCTGGGGAAGATGTTTGAGGAGATATGGTGTGATGGGGGGGCTGTCTGTATAGCTGGGGAAGATGTTTGAGGAGATATGGTGTGTTGGGGGGGGCTGTCTGTATAGCTGGGGAAGATGTTTGAGGAGATATGGTGTGTTGGGGGGGCTGTCTGTATAGCTGGGGAAGATGTTTGAGGAGATATGGTGTGTTGGGGGGGCTGTCTGTATTGCTGGGGAAGATGTTTGAGGAGATATGGTGTGTTGGGGGGGCTGTCTGTATTGCTGGGGAAGATGTTTCAGGAGATATGGTGTGTTGGGGGGGCTGTCTGTATAGCAGGGGAAGATGTTTGAGGAGATATGGTGTGTTGGGGGGGCTGTCTGTATTGCTGGGGAAGATGTTTGAGGAGATATGGTGTGTTGGGGGGGCTGTCTGTATAGCTGGGGAAGATGTTTCAGGAGATATGGTGTGTTGGGGGGGCTGTCTGTATTGCTGGGGAAGATGTTTGAGGAGATATGGTGTGTTGGGGGGGCTGTCTGTATTGCTGGGGAAGATGTTTCAGGAGATATGGTGTGTTGGGGGGGCTGTCTGTATAGCAGGGGAAGATGTTTGAGGAGATATGGTGTGTTGGGGGGGCTGTCTGTATAGCTGGGGAAGATGTTTGAGGAGATATGGTGTGATGGGGGGGCTGTCTGTATAGCTGGGGAAGATGTTTTGGATATACGGTTGTAGGAGAGGGTATTGTTTTGGGTATTGTGATGTTGGTTTGTATCATGTGGTTGATGGAAAGGTGAGTATGGTACATGTATGCAGCCTGGCCTCCCAGGTGGCGCAGTGGTCTAGGGCACTGCATCGCAGTGCTGGCTGCACCACCAGAGTCTCTGGGTTCGCGCCCAGGCTGGGCTGGGTTCGCGCCCAGGCTCTGTCGCAGCCGGCCGCAACCGGGAGGTCCGTGGGGCGACGCACAATTGGCATAGCGTCGTCCGGGTTTGGCCGGTAGGGATATCCTTGTCTCAGTATGTAAAAATGTAATAAAATGTATGCACTCTACTGTAAGTCGCTCTGGATAAGAGCGTCTGCTAAATGACTAAAATGTAAATTTAATGCAGTACAGGCTATATTTTGGTGTTTTATTTTTAAGGGGGGGAGTGAGTTTTAAATGAAATGAGAAAGTTTCAGTAAAGAAAGAGAAAAAGTCAAAGTCTCTCTCTCACTCACTCACTCTCTCACACACACACACAGAGAGACATAGGTGGTAGTGGAGGGGGGTGGGCATTATCCTACACATCCTGTTGATTTCTCTGTAGTGACCTCAGTGTCTCCAGGTCTCTTTGCTGCAGAGTGAAACTGGTTGAAACCGGCCGGAGGTTAGATTTCTAAACCACAAGAGAACTCAGCTCAGCTGTCAACTTCTCTGTTCTAAAGTTACCATGTTTGTTTCAGCAGAGGAGGAACACATTGTTGTCATGACAATATAGTTGAAGTACACATCAATATATTTTATTATGTTGATCCACATATTTTCTCAATCAATGTAAACATATGGTGCAGAATGGATTTCCTGAAAATAAACTCTAGGAGCTCAGATGCAACAATGTAATATCCAACGTTTCGACAGCCAAGCTGTCTTCATCAGGGTATAATCACAAACACTGCGGGATGACTCGTTTATATAGTGTCAAAAGACACACAGGTATCTGTAATCATGGCCAAGAGTGACCTAATATCATTGGTTAATTCTCAAATATTAAAATGGCATACAAAGAACAGCATACAAATACGATCATAGATAAATTTTAGACTACACAAGCTTACAAACAATTACAATGGCAAAGTCACAATAATCACAAGAATGGCTTCAGATCAAAGTCTACATTGAGACCGAAGGGAGCAAGGGTCTTTAAGTTAAAGAGCCAGGCAGCCTCTCGTTTTAACAATAAATTATCAAGGTCACCCCCCCCCCCCCCCTCCCCCGCAGATTTCCAAAGTTAAAATGTTACAAAGACTAACACTGTACTAACACTCTCCTGTCTCTGTATCAATTTAATGTTGTCATCATTTTAGTTTGGATCTATTGTGTTGGGTGGTTGGTAGGTGGAGTCTTGGGCTGTTGTGTTGAGGGTTTGGTAGGTGGAGTCTTGGGTTGTTGTGTTGAGGGTTTGGTAGGTGGAGTCTTGGGTTGTTGTGTTGAGGGTTTGGTAGGTGGAGTCTTGGGTTGTTGTGTTGAGGTTTGGTAGGTGGAGTCTTGGGTTGTTGTGTTGAGGGTTTGGTAGGTGGAGTCTTGGGTTGTTGTGTTGAGGGTTTGGTAGGTGGAGTCTTGGGTTGTTGTGTTGAGGGTTTGGTAGGTGGAGTCTTGGGTTGTTGTGTTGAGGGTTTGGTAGGTGGAGTCTTGGGTTGTTGTGTTGAGGGTTTGGTAGGTGGAGTCTTGGGTCTGTTGTGTTTAAGGTTTGGTAGGTGGAGTCTTGGGTTGTTGTGTTGAGGGGTTGGTAGGTGGAGTCTTGGGTTGTTATGTTGATGGTTTGGTAGGTGGAGTCTTGGGTTGCTGTGTTGAGGGTTTGGTAGGTGGAGTCTTGGGTTGTTGTGTTGAGGGTTGGTAGGTGGAGTCTTGGGCTGTTGTGTTGAGGGTTTGGTAGGTGGAGTCTTGGGTTGTTGTGTTGAGGGTTTGGTAGGTGGAGTCTTGGGTTGTTGTGTTTAAGGTTTGGTAGGTGGAGTCTTGGGTTGTTGTGTTGAGGGTTTGGTAGGTGGAGTCTTGGGTTGTTGTGTTGAGGGTTTGGTAGGTGGAGTCTTGGGTTGATGTGTTGAGGGTTTGGTAGGTGGCGTCTTGGGTTGTTGTGTCTGGATTGGTGACTGGCCCTGTGGAACACACAACATATAAATCATGTGTAGTCTAGTGGTGTAGTGGTGTAGTAGTGTAGTGGTGTAGTCGTGTAGGTGTGTAGGCGTGTAGTGGTGTAGTGGTGTAGTGGCGTGGTAGTGTAGTGGTGTAGTAGTGTAGTGGTGTAGTAGTGTAGTGGTGTAGTAGTGTAGTGGTGTAGTAGTGTAGTGTAGGTGTGTAGTAGTATAGTGGTGTAGTGGTGTAGTAGTGTAGTTGTGTAGTAGCGTAGTGGTGTAGTGGCGTAGTGGTGTAGTAGTGTAGTGGTGTAGTGGTGTTGTAGTGTAGTGGTGTAGTAGTGTAGTAGTGTAGTGGTGTGGTAGTGTAGTGGTGTAGTAGTGTAGTGGTGTAGTGGCGTAGTAGCGTAGTGGTGTAATGGTGTAGTGGTGTAGTGGTGTAGTAGTGTAGTGGTGTAATGGTGTAGTGGTGTAGTGGTGTAGTAGTGTAGTGGTGTAGTGGTGTAGTGGTGTAGTGGTGTCGTAGTGTAGTAGTGTAGTGGTGTAGTGGTGTAATTGTGTAGTGGTGTAATGGTGTAGTAGTGTAGTAGTGTAGTGGTGTAGTAGTGTAGTGGTGTAGTGGTGTAGTAGTGTAGTGGTGTAGTGGTGTAGTAGTGTAGTGGTGTAGTAGTGTAGTGGTGTAGTAGTGTAGTGGTGTAGTGGTGTAGTAGTGTAGTGGTGTAGTAGTGTAGTGGTGTAGTAGTGTAGTGGTGTAGTAGTGTAGTGGTGTAGTGGTGTAGTAGTGTAGTGGTGTAGTAGTGTAGTGGTGTAGTAGTGTAGTGGTGTAGTGGTGTCGTGGTGTCGTAGTGTAGTGGTGTAGTGGTGTAGTAGTGTAGTGGTGTAGTAGTGTAGTGGTGTCGTAGTGTAGTGGTGTAGTGGTGTAGTGGTGTAGTAGTGTAGTGGTGTAGTAGTGTAGTGGTGTAGTGGTGCAGTGGTGTAGTGGTGTAGTGGTGTAGTAGTGTAGTGGTGTAGTAGTGTAGTGGTGTAGTGGTGTAGTAGTGTAGTGGTGTAGTGGTGTAGTAGTGTAGTGGTGTAGTGGTGTAGTGGTGTAGTGGTGTCGTGGTGTCGTGGTGTCGTAGTGTCGTGGTGTCGTGGTGTCGTGGTGTAGTAGTGTAGTGGTGTAGTGGTGTAGTGGTGTAGTAGTGTCGTGGTGTCGTGGTGTAGTGGTGTAGTGGTGTAGTGGTGCAGTGGTGTAGTGGTGTAGTGGTGTAGTGGTGTAGTGGTGTAGTGGTGTAGTAGTGTAGTAGTGTAGTAGTGTAGTGGTGTAGTAGTGTAGTGGTGTAGTGGTGCAGTGGTGCAGTGGTGTAGTGGTGTAGTAGTGAGATATGGTGGAGATATGGTGTGTTGGGGGGGCTGTCTGTATAGCTGGGGAAGATGTTTGAGGAGATATGGTGTGATGGGGGGGCTGTCTGTATAGCTGGGGAAGATGTTTTGGATATACGGTTGTAGGAGAGGGTATTGTTTTGGGTATTGTGATGTTGGTTTGTATCATGTGGTTGATGGAAAGGTGAGTATGGTACATGTATGCAGCCTGGCCTCCCAGGTGGCGCAGTGGTCTAGGGCACTGCATCGCAGTGCTGGCTGCACCACCAGAGTCTCTGGGTTCGCGCCCAGGCTGGGCTGGGTTCGCGCCCAGGCTCTGTCGCAGCCGGCCGCAACCGGGAGGTCCGTGGGGCGACGCACAATTGGCATAGCGTCGTCCGGGTTTGGCCGGTAGGGATATCCTTGTCTCAGTATGTAAAAATGTAATAAAATGTATGCACTCTACTGTAAGTCGCTCTGGATAAGAGCGTCTGCTAAATGACTAAAATGTAAATTTAATGCAGTACAGGCTATATTTTGGTGTTTTATTTTTAAGGGGGGGAGTGAGTTTTAAATGAAATGAGAAAGTTTCAGTAAAGAAAGAGAAAAAGTCAAAGTCTCTCTATCACTCACTCACTCTCTCACACACACACACAGAGAGACATAGGTGGTAGTGGAGGGGGGTGGGCATTATCCTACACATCCTGTTGATTTCTCTGTAGTGACCTCAGTGTCTCCAGGTCTCTTTGCTGCAGAGTGAAACTGGTTGAAACCGGCCGGAGGTTAGATTTCTAAACCACAAGAGAACTCAGCTCAGCTGTCAACTTCTCTGTTCTAAAGTTACCATGTTTGTTTCAGCAGAGGAGGAACACATTGTTGTCATGACAATATAGTTGAAGTACACATCAATATATTTTATTATGTTGATCCACATATTTTCTCAATCAATGTAAACATATGGTGCAGAATGGATTTCCTGAAAATAAACTCTAGGAGCTCAGATGCAACAATGTAATATCCAACGTTTCGACAGCCAAGCTGTCTTCATCAGGGTATAATCACAAACACTGCGGGATGACTCGTTTATATAGTGTCAAAAGACACACAGGTATCTGTAATCATGGCCAAGAGTGACCTAATATCATTGGTTAATTCTCAAATATTAAAATGGCATACAAAGAACAGCATACAAATACGATCATAGATTAATTTTAGACTACACAAGCTTACAAACAATTACAATGGCAAAGTCACAATAATCACAAGAATGGCTTCAGATCAAAGTCTACATTGAGACCGAAGGGAGCAAGGGTCTTTAAGTTAAAGAGCCAGGCAGCCTCTCGTTTTAACAATAAATTATCAAGGTCACCCCCCCCCCCCCCCCCTCCCCCGCAGATTTCCAAAGTTAAAATGTTACAAAGACTAACACTGTACTAACACTCTCCTGTCTCTGTATCAATTTAATGTTGTCATCATTTTAGTTTGGATCTATTGTGTTGGGTGGTTGGTAGGTGGAGTCTTGGGCTGTTGTGTTGAGGGTTTGGTAGGTGGAGTCTTGGGTTGTTGTGTTGAGGGTTTGGTAGGTGGAGTCTTGGGTTGTTGTGTTGAGGGTTTGGTAGGTGGAGTCTTGGGTTGTTGTGTAGAGGGTTTGGTAGGTGGAGTCTTGGGTTGTTGTGTTGAGGGTTTGGTAGGTGGAGTCTTGGGTTGAGGGTTTGGTAGGTGGAGTCTTGGGTTGTTGTGTTGAGGGTTTGGTAGGTGGAGTCTTAGGCTGTTGTGTTGAGGGTTTGGTAGGTGGAGTCTTAGGCTGTTGTGTTGAGGGTTGGTAGGTGGAGTCTTGGGCTGTTGTGTTGAGGGTTTGGTAGGTGGAGTCTTGGGTTGTTGTGTTGAGGGTTTGGTAGGTGGAGTCTTGGGTTGTTGTGTTGAGGGTTTGGTAGGTGGAGTCTTGGGTTGTTGTGTTGAGGGTTTGGTAGGTGGAGTCTTGGGTTGTTGTGTTGAGGGTTTGGTAGGTGGAGTCTTGAGTTATGTTGAGGGTTTGGTAGGTGGAGTCTTGGGTTGTTGTGTTGAGGGTTTGGTAGGTGGAGTCTTGGGTCTGTTGTGTTGAGGGTTTGGTAGGTGGAGTCTTGGGTCTGTTGTGTTGAGGGTTTGGTAGGTGGAGTCTTGGGTCTGTTGTGTTGAGGGTTTGGTAGGTGGAGTCTTGGGTCTGTTGTGTTGAGGGTTTGGTAGGTGGAGTCTTGGGTCTGTTGTGTTGAGGGTTTGGTAGGTGGAGTCTTGGGTCTGTTGTGTTGAGGGTTTGGTAGGTGGAGTCTTGGGTCTGTTGTGTTGAGGGTTTGGTAGGTGGAGTCTTGGGTTGTTATGTTGAGGGTTTGGTAGGTGGAGTCTTGGGTTGTTGTGTTGAGGGTTTGGTAGGTGGAGTCTTGAGTTATGTTGAGGGTTTGGTAGGTGGAGTCTTGGGTTGTTGTGTTGAGGGTTTGGTAGGTGGAGTCTTGGGTTGTTGTGTTGAGGGTTTGGTAGGTGGAGTCTTGGGTTGTTGTACTGAGGGTTTGGTAGGTGGAGTCTTGGGTTGTTGTGTTGAGGGTTTGGTAGGTGGAGTCTTGGGTTGTTGTGTTGAGGGTTTGGTAGGTGGAGTCTTGGGTTGTTGTGTTGAGGGTTTGGGAGGTGGAGTCTTGGGTTGTTGTGTTGAGGGTTTGGGAGGTGGAGTCTTGGGTTGTTGTGTTGAGGGTTTGGTAGGTGGAGTCTTGGGTTGTTGTGTTGAGGGTTTGGGAGGTGGAGTCTTGGGTTGTTGTGTTGAGGGTTTGGTAGGTGGAGTCTTGGGTTGTTGTGTTGAGGGTTTGGTAGGTGGAGTCTTGGGTTGTTGTGTTGAGGGTTTGGTAGGTGGAGTCTTGGGTTGTTGTGTTGAGGGTTTGGTAGGTGGAGTCTTGGGTTGTTGTGTTGAGGGTTTGGTAGGTGGAGTCTTGGGTTGTTGTGTTGAGGGTTTGGTAGGTGGAGTCTTGGGTTGTTGTGTTGAGGGTTTGGGAGGTGGAGTCTTGGGTTGTTGTGTTGAGGGTTTGGTAGGTGGAGTCTTGGGTTGTTGTGTTGAGGGTTTGGTAGGTGGAGTCTTGGGTTGTTGTGTTGAGGGTTTGGTAGGTGGAGTCTTGGGTTGTTGTGCTGAGGGTTTGGGAGGTGGAGTCTTGGGTTGTTGTGTTGAGGGTTTGGTAGGTGGAGTCTTGGGTTGTTATGTTGAGGGTTTGGTAGGTGGAGTCTTGGGTTGTTGTTGTATTGAGGGTTTGGTCGGTGGAGTCTTGAGTTATGTTGAGGGTTTGGTAGGAGGAGTCTTGGGTTGTTTTGTTGAGGGTTTGGTAGGTGGAGTCTTGAGTTATGTTGAGGGTTTGGTAGGTGGAGTCTTGGGTTGTTGTGTTGAGGGTTTGGTAGGTGGAGTAAATCTTCATCGTCTGGTCTCTTCTCTGCACCTGGGTCCAACCTCACCACGTCACACAGCACCACAGGTGATTTCCACAAAGCTGTGAAAGATCTGAGACAAGGCAAAAATGGCCTTCTACACCATCAGAAGGAACAACAATATCTGTCTAAATATACTTAAACCAGTTAAAGAACACATGAGGTATGATGCAACTTTTAAATGAGGAACCAGTGTAGCAGTGCTATTGAGAGAGGACGCCATAAGCAGACCTGGTTCTCAAGAGAACATAGGCTATGTGCAAACTGCCCACAAAATGAGGTGGAAACTGAGCTGCACTTCCTAACCTCTTGCCAAATGTATGACCATTTAAGAGACACATATTTACCTCAGATTACACAGAACCAAAGATTCTTCCAAAACAACTCCAATTTTGATAAACTCCCACATCTATTAGGTGAAACATCACTGCAGCAAGATTTGTTTATTTTCATCAGCCAATTGGGAAAAATGTTCAGTCTTGTAGAGACTTGGTCAGCACGGTAGGTTGTAGAGACTTGACCAGCAGGGTAGGTTGTAGAGGCTTGGCCAGCAGGGTAGGTTGTAAAGGCTTGGCCAGCAGGGTAGGTTGTAGAGGCTTGGCCAGCAGGGTAGGTTGTAGAGGCTTGGCCAGCAGGGTAGGTTGTAGAGGCTTGACCAGCAGGGTAGGTTGTATAGGCTTGGTCAGCAGGGTAGGTTGTAGAGGCTTGGTCAGCAGGGTAGGTTGTAGAGGCTCGGCCAGCAGGGTAGGTTGTAGAGGCTTGGTCAGCAGGGTAGGTTGTATAGGCTTGGTCAGCAGGGTAGGTTGTAGAGACTTGGTCAGCAGGGTAGGTTGTAGAGGCTTGGTCAGCAGGGTAGGTTGTAGAGGCTTGGCCAGCAGGGTAGGTTGTAGAGGCTTGGTCAGCAGGGTAGGTTGTAGAGGCTTGGCCAGCAGGGTAGGTTATAGAGGCTTGGCCAGCAGGGTAGGTTGTATAGGCTTGGTCAGCAGGGTAGGTTGTAGAGGCTCGGCCAGCAGGGTAGGTTGTAGAGGCTTGGCCAGCAGGGTAGGTTGTAGAGGCTTGGCCAGCAGGGTAGGTTGTAGAGTTGGTAGGTGAATTGACAGTAGAGTAGACTGAAGAGATGAACACAGGGAGTGTGTCTGTCTGTCTGTCTGCCTCTCTGATCTCCTCATAGATACAGTCAACCTGCATACAGAACCAATGACAATAGATACATGTTCAGATATGAAAAGAAGTGAAGGGCCCTCAACCATCGTTAGGCTAGGTGCATCCTAAAAAATTATTTCAAGATCTACATGGTCAATATGAGTCTAAGAATCCATGAGAGACTTTACAGAGTACTGTATAGATCATAGATACCATCACACCTGACCACAGACAAGAGGAGAGACTTTACAGAGTACTGTATATATCATAGATACCATCAGACCTGACCACAGACAGGAGGAGAGACTTTACAGAGTACTGTATATATCATAGATACCATCAGACCTGACCACAGACAGGAGGAGAGACTTTACAGAGTACTGTATATATCATAGATACTATCAGACATTTTATTCTTTAAATACAACATGATCCAGACAGTCCTATAGAAACTGATACAGTCAGACAGACACAAGTCAGTCAGACAGACAGACAGACAGACAGACAGACAGACAGACAGACAGACAGACAGACAGACAAACAAAAACACAGAAAGATAGATAAAGAGTTGGAGCGAGAGAGAGACAGACAACCAGACAAAAACACAGACAGACAGACAGACAGACAGACAGACAGACAGACAGACAGGAAATAAAGGTCTGATAAAGGAAGAGACTGAGTTGGATGGTGATCATAGTAACCATAGCAACGGAGGCTATGGTGTCAGCAGCAGCTCTCCACAAAACCTCAAGTAGTTGCATCACTTCCTGTTGGCCTCTGAGAGACTCACATCTACACCATCATCACCATGACAACATATTCCCTACTACCAAATAATAGAATACTATTAAATTATAGCCCCACTGAAATCAGTAGACATGAAACTCAGCAGCACTCTGACTCTGTCCTGCACCAGGAGAGTAGTCTGAGGGAGGAGAATCTAGAGAGATAGGAAGTGTGTATGTGTGTGTGTGTACGTGTGTGTGTGTGTGTGTGTGTGTGTGTGTGTGTGTGTACGTACACTCTTCAGATCTTGTCACAGAAGTGTGTGTGCTCATTGTTAGAGCAGACAGTCCAGTATCTAGTCAATATAATACATGTACGTCATTTAGCCAGAGAGACTTACAGGAGCAATTAGGTTTAATGCCTTATTTCACCTAGTCGGCTCAGGGATTTGAACCAGCTACCTTACAGTTACTAGCCCAACACTCTTAACTGGTGGGCTACCTGCAGCCCATAATAGATGATCTTTGTTGCCAGGAGGAACGGTCTTGAGAAGTCAGATGTGTTTTTTATTGACTTAATTAAGAATAAACAACACGAGATACAATTCAGACACAATCACATCATAAAACCAACACAGTAAATGATAACAGATTTATATTACACCAAACGTCACACTATACAAGTCATCATCACCATCACCATCATCACCACCATCATCACCATCACCACCATCATCACCATCAGCATCACCACCATCATCATCATCACCATCATCACCACCATCACCACCATCATCACCACCATCATCACCACCATCACCATCATCATCATCACCACCATCATCATCACCATCATCATCACCATCATCACCACCATCATCACCATCATCATCACCACCATCATCACCATCACCATCATCACCATCACCATCACCACCATCATCACCATCACCATCATCACCACCATCATCACCACCATCATCACCATCACCATCATCACCACCATCATCATCACCACCATCATCACCACCATCATCACCATCATCACCACCATCATCACCACCGTCTTCACCACCATCATCACCATCACCATCATAATCAACATCATCACCACCATCATCATCACCACCATCATCACCACCATCATCATCATCACCATCATCATCATCATCCAAATAATAATATTAATAACAATAGTACTAATAATTATAATAATTATCATAATAATAGTAACAACAACAACAATAATAATAATCTATTGGGTGGTTGGGCTTGTTGCCGTGGTTATTGAGTACTGACGGTGAATGTCGTCTACTAACTAAAACACAACAGAAATGTGATCAGACAGATCAGAGAAGGAAGAGTTGTTTCTCAGACAGCTCCATGACACTGTTCCATGTGTCTCTGATGCTGATGGATGTTTGTTCATCAATGATCAGTGTTGTATTTTTTTATCAGAATTCACCCCTATAGTGAGACTCGCTGTTGGTTTTGAGCAGGGCATTTGGCATTCACCGCCGGCCTCCTAAATTGCAAATCAAGTGGTCGCCACTGTGTGTATGGCCCATGTGATTGGTTGCCAGTGACTCGGGTGTCTCTGGGGAGTTTTCTCGTTTGGGCAAAAGCCAGTCTTCCGTCCTCTCTCCTCCGTCCGCTCTCCTCCATTCTCCTTCCTCTGTCCTCTCTCCTCTGTCCTCTCTCCTCTTTCCTCTGTCCTCGTTCCTCTTTCCTCTCTCCTCTGTCCTCTCTCCTCCATTCGCTCTCCTTTTCCTCTCTCCTCCATTCTCCTTCCTCTGTCCTCTCTCCTCTTTCCTCTGTCCTCGTTCCTCTTTCCTCTCTCCTCTGTTCTCTCTCTCCTCCATTCTCTCTCCTCTTTCCTCTCTCCTCCGGTCTCTCTCCTCTGTCCTCTCTCGTTTTTCCTCTCTCCTCAATCCTCTCTCTTCTATCCTCTGTTCTCTCTCCTCTGTCCTCTCCTCCATCTTCTCTCCTCCGTCCTCTCTCCTACGTTCTCACTTCACCGTCCTCTCTCATCTTTCCTCTCTCCTCCGTTCTCCTTCCTCTGTCCTCTCTCCTCTTTCCTCTGTCCTCATTCCTCTTTCCTCCGTCCTCTCTCTTCCGTACTCTCTCCACCGTCCTCTCTCCTCCGTCCTCGCTCCTCCGTCCTCACTCCTCCGTTCTCTCGCCTCCGTTCTCTCGCCTCCGTTCTCTCTCCACCGTCCTCTCTCCACCGTCCTCTCTCCACCGTCCTCTCTCCTCTCTCCTCCGTTCTCCTTCCTCTGTCCTCTCTCCTCTTTCATCCGTCCTCGTTCCTCTTTCCTCTCTCCTCCGTTCTCTCTCCTCCGTTCTCTCTCCTCCATTCTCTCTCCACCATTCTCTCTCCTCCGTCCTCTCTCCTCCGTCCTCTCTCCTCCATTCTCTCTCCTCCGTCCTCTCTCCTCTTTCCTCTCTCCTCCATCCTCTCTCCTCCGTCCTCTCTCCTCCATTCTATGTCCTCTCTACTCTTTCCTCTGTCCTCTCTCCTCTTTCCTCTCTCCTCCGTCCTCTCTCCTCCATTCTCTCTCCTCTTTCCTCTCTCCTCCGTTCTCTCTCCACCGTCCTCTCTCCTCTTTCATCTGAAACTGATAAGTGGCAGAGGAATGTGTCAATTTGTTAGTAGGCAAAGAGAAGATGGTCCTCCCTTTCTCATTTTGGTGAATAAAGACAAGAGTTTCCTGGTACAGAGAAGTTTTGATATCTGACACCCCCTCGTCTTAATCAGCTGTTGTATTGTCAGAGGAGAAAACATGAACACATTTAAAAACAATATGCTACTTATCCTTTTATCTATAAAATGTCTTGCACAACTAGCTTAATTTGTTTTAATCACGTTACACATTTACTTTGGGATCCTCCCATCAGTTAAAAGTCATTTGAAATGTAATTTGCCTGATGGGAGAGTAGAAAAGGAGCTTTTCATTTCATACAAGCACATCTCGGGCGGAAGGTAGCCTAGTGGTTAGAGCGTTGGA
>NC_074704.1:7981956-7985083 GCF_029448725.1 Salvelinus fontinalis
TAACCTACCCTCATATCATAACACTAACCTACCATCATTATCATAACACTAACCTACCATCATATCATAACACTAACCTACCCTCATATCATAACACTAACCTACCCTCATATCATAACACTGACCTACCCTCATATCATAACACTACATACAGACATGTCTACCACTAACCTACCCTCATATCATAACACTAACCTACCCTCATATCATAACACTACATATAGACATGTCTACCACTAACCTACCCTCATATCATAACACTAACCTACCCTCATATCATAACACTAACCTACCCTCATATCATAACACTACATACAGACATGTCTACCACTAACCTACCCTCATATCATAACACTAACCTACCCTCATATCATAACACTAACCTACCCTCATATCATAACACTAACCTACCCTCATAACATAACACTAACCTACCCTCATATCATAACACTACATACAGACATGTCTACAACTAACCTACCCTCATATCATAACACTAACCTACCCTCATATCATACCACTAACCTACCCTCATATCATAACACTACATACAGACATGTCTACCACTAACCTACCCTCATATCATAACACTAACCTACCCTCATATCATAACACTAACCTACCCTCATATCATAACACTAACCTACCCTCATATCATAACACTACATACAGACATGTCTAACACTAACCTACCCTCATATCATAACACTAACCTACCCTCATATCATAACACTAACCTACCCTCATATCATAACACTAACCTACCCTCATATCATAACACTAACCTACCCTCATATCATAACACTACATACAGACATGTCTAACACTAACCTACCCTCATATCATACCACTAACCTACCCTCATATCATAACACTAACCTACCCCTCATATCATAACACTAACCTACCCTCATATCATAACACTAACCTACCCTCATATCATAACACTACATACAGACATGTCTACCACTAACCTACCCTCATATCATAACACTAACCTACCCTCATATCATAACACTAACCTACCCTCATATCATAACACTAACCTACCCTCATATCATAACACTAACCTACCCTCATATCATAATACTAACCTACCCTCATATCATAACACTAACCTACCCTCATATCATAACACTAACCGACCCTCATATCATAACACTAACCTACCCTCATATCATAACACTACATACAGACATGTCTACCACTAACCTACCCTCATATCATAACACTAACCTACCCTCATATCATAACACTAACCTACCCTCATATCATAACACTAACCTACCCTCATATCATAACACTAACCTACCCTCATATCATAACACTACATACAGACATGTCTACCACTAACCTACCCTCATATCATAACACTACATACAGACATGTCTACCACTAACCTACCCTCATATCATAACACTAACCTACCCTCATATCATAACACTAACCTACCCTCATATCATAACACTAACCTACCCTCATATCATAACACTAACCTACCCTCATATCATAACACTACATACAGACATGTCTACCACTAACCTACCCTCATATCATAACACTAACCTACCCTCATATCATAACACTAACCTACCCTCATATCATAACACTACATACAGACATGTCTACCACTAACCTACCCTCATATCATAACACTAACCTACCCTCATATCATAACACTACATACAGACATGTCTGACACTAACCTACCCTCATATCATAACACTAACCTACCCTCATATCATAACACTAACCTACCCTCATATCATAACACTAACCTACCCTCATATCATAACACTAACCTACCCTCATATCATAACACTAACCTACCATCATATCATAACACTAACCTACCATCATATCATAACACTAACCTACCCTCATATCATAACACTAACCTACCCTCATATCATAACACTAACCTACCCTCATATCATAACACTACATACAGACATGTCTACCACTAACCTACCCTCATATCATAACACTAACCTACCCTCATATCATAACACTACATATAGACATGTCTACCACTAACCTACCCTCATATCATAACACTAACCTACCCTCATATCATAACACTAACCTACCCTCATATCATAACACTACATACAGACATGTCTACCACTAACCTACCCTCATATCATAACACTAACCTACCCTCATATCATAACACTAACCTACCCTCATATCATAACACTAACCTACCCTCATAACATAACACTAACCTACCCTCATATCATAACACTACATACAGACATGTCTACAACTAACCTACCCTCATATCATAACACTAACCTACCCTCATATCATACCACTAACCTACCCTCATATCATAACACTACATACAGACATGTCTACCACTAACCTACCCTCATATCATAACACTAACCTACCCTCATATCATAACACTAACCTACCCTCATATCATAACACTAACCTACCCTCATATCATAACACTACATACAGACATGTCTAACACTAACCTACCCTCATATCATAACACTAACCTACCCTCATATCATAACACTAACCTACCCTCATATCATAACACTAACCTACCCTCATATCATAACACTAACCTACCCTCATATCATAACACTACATACAGACATGTCTAACACTAACCTACCCTCATATCATACCACTAACCTACCCTCATATCATAACACTAACCTACCCCTCATATCATAACACTAACCTACCCTCATATCATAACACTAACCTACCCTCATATCATAACACTACATACAGACATGTCTACCACTAACCTACCCTCATATCATAACACTAACCTACCCTCATATTATAACACTAACCTACCCTCATATCATAACACTAACCTACCCTCATATCATAACACTAACCTACCCTCATATCATAACACTACATACAGACATGTCTAACACTAACCTACCCTCATATCATAACACTACATACAGACATGTCTAACACTAACCTACCCTCATATCATAACACTAACCTACCCTCATATCATAACACTAACCTACCCTCATATCATAACACTAACCTACCCTCATATCATAACACTAACCTACCCTCATATCATAACACTAACCTACCCTCATATCATAACACTAACCTACCCTCATATCATAACACTACA
>NC_074704.1:7985182-8022682 GCF_029448725.1 Salvelinus fontinalis
TGCAGAGACGGCAGCATGTCATTCTGCTACCTTATCAGTGTCGATGCAGAGACGGCAGCATGTCATTCTGCTACCTTATCAGTGTCGATGCAGAGACGGCAGCATGTAATTCTGCTACCTTATCAGTGTCGATACAGAGACGGCAGCATGTCATTCTGCTGCCTTATCAGTGTCGATGCAGAGACGGCAGCATGTCATTCTGCTACCTTATCAGTGTCGATGCAGAGACGGCAGCATGTCATTCTGCTGCCTTATCAGTGTCAATACAGAGACGGCAGCATGTCATTCTGCTGCCTTATCAGTGTCGATGCAGAGACGGCAGCATGTCATTCTGCTGCCTTATCAGTGTCCATACAGAGACGGCAGCATGTCATTCTGCTGCCTTATCAGTGTCGATGCAGAGACGGCAGCATGTCATTCTGCTACCTTATCAGTGTCGATGCAGAGACGGCAGCATGTCATTCTGCTACCTTATCAGTGTCGATGCAGAGACGGCAGCATGTCATTCTGCTGCCTTATCAGTGTCGATGCAGAGACGGCAGCATGTCATTCTGCTGCCTTATCAGTGTCGATACAGAGACGGCAGCATGTCATTCTGCTACCTTATCAGTGTCGATACAGAGACGGCAGCATGTCATTCTGCTGCCTTATCAGTGTCGATACAGAGACGGCAGCATGTCATTCTGCTACCTTATCAGTGTCGATGCAGAGACGGCAGCATGTCATTCTGCTGCCTTATCAGTGTCGATGCAGAGACGGCAGCATGTCATTCTGCTGCCTTATCAGTGTCGATCCAGAGACGGCAGCATGTCATTCTGCTGCCTTATCAGTGTCGATGCAGAGACGGCAGCATGTCATTCTGCTGCCTTATCAGTGTCGATACAGAGACGGCAGCATGTCATTCTGCTACCTTATCAGTGTCGATGCAGAGACGGCAGCATGTCATTCTGCTGCCTTATCAGTGTCCATACAGAGACGGCAGCATGTCATTCTGCTACCTTATCAGTGTCGATACAGAGACGGCAGCATGTCATTCTGCTGCCTTATCAGTGTCGATCCAGAGACGGCAGCATGTCATTCTGCTACCTTATCAGTGTCGATGCAGAGACGGCAGCATGTCATTCTGCTGCCTTATCAGTGTCGATGCAGAGACGGCAGCATGTCATTCTGCTGCCTTATCAGTGTCGATGCAGAGACGGCAGCATGTCATTCTGCTGCCTTATCAGTGTCGATGCAGAGACGGCAGCATGTCATTCTGCTACCTTATCAGTGTCGATGCAGAGACGGCAGCATGTCATTCTGCTGCCTTATCAGTGTCGATGCAGAGACGGCAGCATGTCATTCTGCTGCCTTATCAGTGTCGATACAGAGACGGCAGCATGTCATTCTGCTGCCTTATCAGTGTCGATACAGAGACGGCAGCATGTCATTCTGCTACCTTATCAGTGTCGATGCAGAGACGGCAGCATGTCATTCTGCTGCCTTATCAGTGTCGATACAGAGACGGCAGCATGTCATTCTGCTACCTTATCAGTGTCGATGCAGAGACGGCAGCATGTCATTCTGCTGCCTTATCAGTGTCGATGCAGAGATGGCAGCATGTCATTCTGCTGCCTTATCAGTGTCGATGCAGAGACGGCAGCATGTCATTCTGCTGCCTTATCAGTGTCGATGCAGAGACGGCAGCATGTCATTCTGCTACCTTATCAGTGTCGATGCAGAGATGGCAGCATGTCATTCTGCTGCCTTATCAGTGTCGATGCAGAGACGGCAGCATGTCATTCTGCTGCCTTATCAGTGTCGATGCAGAGACGGCAGCATGTCATTCTGCTACCTTATCAGTGTCGATGCAGAGACGGCAGCATGTCATTCTGCTGCCTTATCAGTGTCGATACAGAGACGGCAGCATGTCATTCTGCTGCCTTATCAGTGTCCATACAGAGACGGCAGCATGTCATTCTGCTGCCTTATCAGTGTCCATACAGAGACGGCAGCATGTCATTCTGCTGCCTTATCAGTGTCCATACAGAGACGGCAGCATGTCATTCTGCTACCTTATCAGTGTCGATGCAGAGACGGCAGCATGTCATTCTGCTACCTTATCAGTGTCGATGCAGAGACGGCAGCATGTCATTCTGCTACCTTATCAGTGTCGATACAGAGACGGCAGCATGTCATTCTGTTACCTTATCAGTGTCGATGCAGAGACGGCAGCATGTCATTCTGCTGCCTTATCAGTGTCGATACAGAGACGGCAGCATGTCATTCTGCTACCTTATCAGTGTCCATACAGAGACGGCAGCATGTCATTCTGCTGCCTTATCAGTGTCGATGCAGAGACGGCAGCATGTCATTCTGCTACCTTATCAGTGTCGATGCAGAGACGGCAGCATGTCATTCTGCTGCCTTATCAGTGTCGATACAGAGACGGCAGCATGTCATTCTGTTACCTTATCAGTGTCGATGCAGAGACGGCAGCATGTCATTCTGCTACCTTATCAGTGTCGATGCAGAGACGGCAGCATGTCATTCTGCTACCTTATCAGTGTCGATGCAGAGACGGCAGCATGTCATTCTGCTGCCTTATCAGTGTCGATGCAGAGACGGCAGCATGTCATTCTGCTGCCTTATCAGTGTCGATACAGAGACGGCAGCATGTCATTCTGTTACCTTATCAGTGTCGATGCAGAGATGGCAGCATGTCATTCTGCTGCCTTATCAGTGTCGATGCAGAGACGGCAGCATGTCATTCTGCTACCTTATCAGTGTCGATGCAGAGACGGCAGCATGTCATTCTGCTGCCTTATCAGTGTCGATGCAGAGACGGCAGCATGTCATTCTGCTGCCTTATCAGTGTCGATGCAGAGACGGCAGCATGTCATTCTGCTGCCTTATCAGTGTCGATACAGAGACGGCAGCATGTCATTCTGCTACCTTATCAGTGTCGATACAGAGACGGCAGCATGTCATTCTGTTACCTTATCAGTGTCGATGCAGAGATGGCAGCATGTCATTCTGCTGCCTTATCAGTGTCGATGCAGAGATGGCAGCATGTCATTCTGCTGCCTTATCAGTGTCGATACGGAGACGGCAGCATGTCATTCTGTTACCTTATCAGTGTCGATACAGAGACGGCAGCATGTCATTCTGCTGCCTTATCAGTGTCGATGCAGAGACGGCAGCATGTCATTCTGTTACCTTATCAGTGTCGATGCAGAGACGGCAGCATGTCATTCTGCTGCCTTATCAGTGTCGATGCAGAGACGGCAGCATGTCATTCTGCTGCCTTATCAGTGTCGATGCAGAGACGGCAGCATGTCATTCTGCTGCCTTATCAGTGTCGATACAGAGACGGCAGCATGTCATTCTGCTGCCTTATCAGTGTCGATCCAGAGACGGCAGCATGTCATTCTGCTACCTTATCAGTGTCGATACAGAGACGGCAGCATGTCATTCTGCTACCTTATCAGTGTCGATGCAGAGACGGCAGCATGTCATTCTGCTGCCTTATCAGTGTCGACGCAGAGACGGCAGCATGTCATTCTGCTGCCTTATCAGTGTCGATGCAGAGACGGCAGCATGTCATTCTGCTACCTTATCAGTGTCGATGCAGAGACGGCAGCATGTCATTCTGCTGCCTTATCAGTGTCGATACAGAGATGGCAGCATGTCATTCTGCTGCCTTATCAGTGTCGATCCAGAGACGGCAGCATGTCATTCTGCTGCCTTATCAGTGTCGATGCAGAGACGGCAGCATGTCATTCTGCTGCCTTATCAGTGTCGTTGCAGAGACGGCAGCATGTCATTCTGCTGCCTTATCAGTGTCGATGCAGAGACGGCAGCATGTCATTCTGCTGCCTTATCAGTGTCGATGCAGAGACGGCAGCATGTCATTCTGCTGCCTTATCAGTGTCGATGCAGAGACGGCAGCATGTCATTCTGCTGCCTTATCAGTGTCGATGCAGAGACGGCAGCATGTCATTCTGCTGCCTTATCAGTGTCGATGCAGAGACGGCAGCATGTCATTCTGCTACCTTATCAGTGTCGATGCAGAGACGGCAGCATGTCATTCTGCTGCCTTATCAGTGTCGATGCAGAGACGGCAGCATGTCATTCTGCTGCCTTATCAGTGTCGATACAGAGACGGCAGCATGTCATTCTGCTACCTTATCAGTGTCGATACAGAGACGGCAGCATGTCATTCTGCTACCTTATCAGTGTCGATGCAGAGACGGCAGCATGTCATTCTGCTACCTTATCAGTGTCGATCCAGAGACGGCAGCATGTCATTCTGCTGCCTTATCAGTGTCCATACAGAGACGGCAGCATGTCATTCTGCTGCCTTATCAGTGTCGACACAGAGACGGCAGCATGTCATTCTGCTACCTTATCAGTGTCGATGCAGAGACGGCAGCATGTCATTCTGCTACCTTATCAGTGTCGATACAGAGACGGCAGCATGTCATTCTGCTGCCTTATCAGTGTCGATGCAGAGACGGCAGCATGTCATTCTGCTGCCTTATCAGTGTCGATCCAGAGACGGCAGCATGTCATTCTGCTGCCTTATCAGTGTCGATGCAGAGACGGCAGCATGTCATTCTGCTGCCTTATCAGTGTCGATCCAGAGACGGCAGCATGTCATTCTGCTACCTTATCAGTGTCGATGCAGAGACGGCAGCATGTCATTCTGTTACCTTATCAGTGTCGATACAGAGACGGCAGCATGTCATTCTGCTGCCTTATCAGTGTCGATGCAGAGACGGCAGCATGTCATTCTGCTGCCTTATCAGTGTCGATGCAGAGACGGCAGCATGTCATTCTGCTGCCTTATCAGTGTCGTTGCAGAGACGGCAGCATGTCATTCTGCTACCTTATCAGTGTCGATGCAGAGACGGCAGCATGTCATTCTGCTACCTTATCAGTGTCGATACAGAGACGGCAGCATGTCATTCTGCTGCCTTATCAGTGTCGATGCAGAGACGGCAGCATGTCATTCTGCTGCCTTATCAGTGTCGATACAGAGACGGCAGCATGTCATTCTGCTACCTTATCAGTGTCGATGCAGAGACGGCAGCATGTCATTCTGCTGCCTTATCAGTGTCGATCCAGAGACGGCAGCATGTCATTCTGCTACCTTATCAGTGTCGATGCAGAGACGGCAGCATGTCATTCTGCTACCTTATCAGTGTCGATGCAGAGACGGCAGCATGTCATTCTGCTGCCTTATCAGTGTCGATGCAGAGACGGCAGCATGTCATTCTGCTACCTTATCAGTGTCGATGCAGAGACGGCAGCATGTCATTCTGTTACCTTATCAGTGTCGATGCAGAGACGGCAGCATGTCATTCTGCTGCCTTATCAGTGTCGATGCAGAGACGGCAGCATGTCATTCTGCTGCCTTATCAGTGTCGATGCAGAGACGGCAGCATGTCATTCTGCTACCTTATCAGTGTCGATACAGAGACGGCAGCATGTCATTCTGCTGCCTTATCAGTGTCGATGCAGAGACGGCAGCATGTCATTCTGCTACCTTATCAGTGTCGATGCAGAGACGGCAGCATGTCATTCTGCTGCCTTATCAGTGTCGATGCAGAGACGGCAGCATGTCATTCTGCTGCCTTATCAGTGTCGATGCAGAGACGGCAGCATGTCATTCTGCTGCCTTATCAGTGTCGATGCAGAGACGGCAGCATGTCATTCTGCTGCCTTATCAGTGTCGATGCAGAGACGGCAGCATGTCATTCTGCTGCCTTATCAGTGTCGATGCAGAGACGGCAGCATGTCATTCTGCTGCCTTATCAGTGTCGATGCAGAGACGGCAGCATGTCATTCTGCTGCCTTATCAGTGTCGATGCAGAGACGGCAGCATGTCATTCTGCTGCCTTATCAGTGTCGATGCAGAGACGGCAGCATGTCATTCTGCTACCTTATCAGTGTCGATGCAGAGACGGCAGCATGTCATTCTGCTGCCTTATCAGTGTCGATACAGAGACGGCAGCATGTCATTCTGCTACCTTATCAGTGTCGATGCAGAGACGGCAGCATGTCATTCTGCTGCCTTATCAGTGTCGATGCAGAGACGGCAGCATGTCATTCTGCTGCCTTATCAGTGTCGATGCAGAGACGGCAGCATGTCATTCTGCTGCCTTATCAGTGTCGATGCAGAGACGGCAGCATGTCATTCTGCTGCCTTATCAGTGTCGATGCAGAGACGGCAGCATGTCATTCTGCTGCCTTATCAGTGTCGATCCAGAGACGGCAGCATGTCATTCTGCTACCTTATCAGTGTCGATGCAGAGACGGCAGCATGTCATTCTGCTGCCTTATCAGTGTCGATGCAGAGACGGCAGCATGTCATTCTGCTGCCTTATCAGTGTCGATGCAGAGACGGCAGCATGTCATTCTGCTGCCTTATCAGTGTCGATGCAGAGACGGCAGCATGTCATTCTGCTGCCTTATCAGTGTCGATGCAGAGACGGCAGCATGTCATTCTGCTACCTTATCAGTGTCGATGCAGAGACGGCAGCATGTCATTCTGCTGCCTTATCAGTGTCGATACAGAGACGGCAGCATGTCATTCTGCTACCTTATCAGTGTCGATGCAGAGACGGCAGCATGTCATTCTGCTGCCTTATCAGTGTCGATGCAGAGACGGCAGCATGTCATTCTGCTACCTTATCAGTGTCGATGCAGAGACGGCAGCATGTCATTCTGCTACCTTATCAGTGTCGATACAGAGACGGCAGCATGTCATTCTGCTGCCTTATCAGTGTCGACGCAGAGACGGCAGCATGTCATTCTGCTACCTTATCAGTGTCGATGCAGAGACGGCAGCATGTCATTCTGCTACCTTATCAGTGTCGATACAGAGACGGCAGCATGTCATTCTGCTGCCTTATCAGTGTCGATGCAGAGACGGCAGCATGTCATTCTGCTGCCTTATCAGTGTCGATACAGAGACGGCAGCATGTCATTCTGCTGCCTTATCAGTGTCGATGCAGAGACGGCAGCATGTCATTCTGCTACCTTATCAGTGTCGATCCAGAGACGGCAGCATGTCATTCTGCTACCTTATCAGTGTCGATGCAGAGACGGCAGCATGTCATTCTGCTGCCTTATCAGTGTCGATGCAGAGACGGCAGCATGTCATTCTGCTGCCTTATCAGTGTCGATGCAGAGACGGCAGCATGTCATTCTGCTGCCTTATCAGTGTCGATGCAGAGACGGCAGCATGTCATTCTGCTACCTTATCAGTGTCGATGCAGAGACGGCAGCATGTCATTCTGCTGCCTTATCAGTGTCGATGCAGAGACGGCAGCATGTCATTCTGCTGCCTTATCAGTGTCGATGCAGAGACGGCAGCATGTCATTCTGCTGCCTTATCAGTGTCGATGCAGAGACGGCAGCATGTCATTCTGCTGCCTTATCAGTGTCGATGCAGAGACGGCAGCATGTCATTCTGCTACCTTATCGGTGTCGATGCAGAGACGGCAGCATGTCATTCTGTTACCTTATCAGTGTCGATGCAGAGACGGCAGCATGTCATTCTGCTGCCTTATCAGTGTCGATCCAGAGACGGCAGCATGTCATTCTGCTGCCTTATCAGTGTCGATACAGAGACGGCAGCATGTCATTCTGCTGCCTTATCGGTGTCGATGCAGAGACGGCAGCATGTCATTCTGCTGCCTTATCGGTGTCGATGCAGAGACGGCAGCATGTCATTCTGCTGCCTTATCAGTGTCGATCCAGAGACGGCAGCATGTCATTCTGCTGCCTTATCAGTGTCGATACAGAGACGGCAGCATGTCATTCTGCTGCCTTATCAGTGTCGATACAGAGACGGCAGCATGTCATTCTGCTACCTTATCAGTGTCGATACAGAGACGGCAGCATGTCATTCTGTTACCTTATCAGTGTCGATACAGAGACGGCAGCATGTCATTCTGCTGCCTTATCAGTGTCGATGCAGAGACGGCAGCATGTCATTCTGCTGCCTTATCAGTGTCGATGCAGAGACGGCAGCATGACTGTAGTTGTGGTTGTCTTACCTACCTTAGTTGAATGACTGTAAGTTGCTCTGAGTCAGAGCGTCTGGTGAATGACCTGACATGGACATGCAATACGAGGAGTGTAGGAGTCACTCACCCACAACCCTGTAGACACATCTGGGCTTGTTCTTCCAGTGTACTCCGACGAAGTAGACGGGTACCCCGGTGAGCATGATGACGATCCCCATGCCACACACCACGGGCTCCGAGTACAGGCTGAACCCCAGCAGCACCGCCCAGAACACCAGGTAGCTGATAGGGACCAACACACTCACCTGAAGGGAGAGGGCGAGGAGGGAGAGGAGAGAAGGACAATGAGGAGAGGATAGAGGGAGGGGGGAGAGACGAGGGAGGACGGGGAGAGGGAGGGCCGGGGAGGACGGGGAGAGGGAGGGCCGGGGAGGACGGGGAGAGGGAGGGCCGGGGAGGACGGGGAGAGGGAGGGCCGGGGAGGACGGGGAGAGGGAGGGCCGGGGAGGACGGGGGAGAGGGAGGGCCGGGGAGGAAGAGATAAAAATCCAATCGTAATACACCATAGCACAACGCCTCGTTTCCCATTCAGTAATAGAATGACCAGTTCATTTCCTGGTTACAGTGAATAGTTCCCAGATATAGTAGCATCAGATATAGTAGCATCAGATATAGTACCACCAGATATAGTAGCATCAGATATAGTAGCACCAGATATAGTAGCACCAGATATAGTAGCATCAGATATAGTACCACCAGATATAGTAGCATCAGATATAGTAGCATCAGATATAGTAGCATCAGATATAGTACCACCAGATATAGTAGCACCAGATATAGTAGCATCAGATATAGTACCACCAGATATAGTAGCATCAGATATAGCATCAGATATAGTAGCATCAGATATAGTAGCATCAGATATAGTAGCACCAGATATAGCATCAGATATAGTAGCAGCAGATATAGTAGCATCAGATATAGTAGCATCAGATATAGTAGCACCAGATATAGTAGCATCAGATATAGTAGCATCAGATATAGTAACATCAGATATAGTAGCATCAGATATAGTAGCATCAGATATAGTAGCATCAGATATAGTACCACCAGATATAGTAGCACCAGATATAGTAGCATCAGATATAGTACCACCAGATATAGTAGCATCAGATATAGCATCAGATATAGTAGCATCAGATATAGTAGCATCAGATATAGTAGCACCAGATATAGCATCAGATATAGTAGCAGCAGATATAGTAGCATCAGATATAGTAGCATCAGATATAGTAGCACCAGATATAGTAGCATCAGATATAGTAGCATCAGATATAGTAACATCAGATATAGTAACATCAGATATAGTAGCATCAGATATAGTAGCATCAGATATAGTACCACCAGATATAGTAGCACCAGATATAGTAGCATCAGATATAGTACCACCAGATATAGTAGCATCAGATATAGTAGCAGCAGATATAGTACCACCAGATATAGTAGCACCAGATATAGTAGCATCAGATATAGTACCACCAGATATAGTAGCACCAGATATAGTAGCATCAGATATAGTACCACCAGATATAGTAGCACCAGATATAGTAGCATCAGATATAGTACCACCAGATATAGTAGCATCAGATATAGCATCAGATATAGTAGCATCAGATATAGTAGCAGCAGATATAGTAGCATCAGATATAGTAGCATCAGATATAGTAGCACCAGATATAGTAGCAGCAGATATAGTAGCATCAGATATAGTAGCATCAGATATAGTAACATCAGATATAGTAGCATCAGATATAGTAACATCAGATATAGTAGCATCAGATATAGCATCAGATATAGTAGCATCAGATATAGTAGCAGCAGATATAGTAGCAGCAGATATAGTAGCAGCAGATATAGTAGCATCAGATATAGTAGCATCAGATATAGTAGCAGCAGATATAGTAGCATCATATATAGTAGCATCAGATATAGTAGCATCAGATATAGTAGCACCAGATATAGTAGCAGCAGATATAGTAGCATCAGATATAGTAGCATCAGATATAGCATCAGATATAGTAGCATCAGATATAGTAGCATCAGATATAGTAGCATCAGATATAGTAGCATCAGATATAGTAGCAGCAGATATAGTAGCATCAGATATAGTAATATCAGATATAGTAGCATCAGATATAGTAGCATCAGATATAGTAGCATCAGGCCTGCTGTACCTTGATGGGTCGTAGCAGGTTGGGTCTCTTCCAGCGATAGTACAGCAGGCCGGCGATGGTCACTCCATAGGACAGGAAGTTAATAAAAGACACATAGTTGATCAGGTTGTGAGTCTCTCCGATACACAGGATCACAATGGTGGCTCCGCACTGTGGAGGAGGAGGAGGAGGAGGAGAAGCAGAGGTCAATGAACATAGACGTAACATACACTTTGTGGGCCTATAACATTATACACAAAGCTATATAGCACAGCCCTCTCACAGCAGTGAGACAGTCAACCTCACAGTGAAATGCTTTACTTACCAATAACCAATAGAGCAAAAAAGGTGTTAGGTGAACAATAGGTAGGTCAAGAAACAAAACAACCGTAAAAAGACAGGCTATATACAGTAGCGAGGCTATACAGTAGCGAGGCTATATAAGTAGCGAGGCTATACAGTAGCGAGGCTATACAGTAGCGATGCCATACAGTAGCGAGGCTATACAGTAGTGAGGCTACACAGTAGCGAGGCTATACAGTAGCGAGGCTACACAGCGCGCGGCTACACAAGTAGCAAGGCTATACAGTAGCGAGGCAACATACAGTAGCGAAGCTACACAGTAGCGAGGCTATACAGTAGCGAGGCTACATACAGTAGCGAGGCTACACAGTAGCGAGGCTATACAGTAGCAAGGCTACATACAGTAGCGAGGCTATACAGTAGCGAGGCTACATACAGTAGCGAGGCTACTCAGTAGCGTGGCTACACAAGTAGCGAGGCTACACAAGTAGCGAGGCTATACAGTAGCGAGGCTACATACAGTAGCGAGGCTACTCAGTAGCGAGGCTACACAAGTAAAGAGGCTACACAAGTAGCGAGGCTAGTAGCGCGGCTATAAAAGTAGCGAGGCTACATACAGACACCGGTTAGTCAGGCAGAGCAGGAATAGGGGTGCAGTAATTTACACAGACTAGCAGAGCAGGAATAGGTGTGCAGTAATTTACACAGACTAGCAGAGCAGGAATAGGGGTGCAGTAACTTACACAGACTAGCAGAGCAGGAATAGGGGTGCAGTAACTTACACAGACTAGCAGAGCAGGAATAGGGGTGCAGTAACTTACACAGACTAGCAGAGCGGGAATAGGGGCGCAGTAATTTACACAGACTAGCAGAGCGGGAATAAGGGTGCAGTAACTTACACAGACTAGCAGAGCGGGAATAGGGGTGCAGTTTTTCAGGTGGATCATGGCCAACAGGTAAGGCAGGTGACCCTCTCTGGCTCCAGAGAAACACAACCTGTGGAGAAAAAGGACAATAGCATTTGAGGTGTATGCAGTTGGTTGGAGAGTGATGCTAGAAACACCGGGGTTGTGGGTTGGATTCCTGCAGAGCTACAACACAGATACACTATGAAGGAAGTGGACTGTATATTGGTATGGGTTATGGATGAAGTGGACTGTATATTGATATGGGTTATGGATGAAGTGGACAGTATATTGATATGGGTTATGGATGAAGTGGACTGTATATTGGTATGGGTTATGGATGAAGTGGACTGTATATTGGTATGGGTTATGGATGAAGTGGACTGTATATTGATATGGGTTATAGATGAAGTGGACTGTATATTGGTATGGGTTATGGATGAAGTGGACTGTATATTGATATGGGTTATGGATGAAGTGGACTGTATATTGATATGGGTTATGGATGAAGTGGACTGTATATTGGTATGGGTTATGGATGAAGTGGACTGTATATTGGTATGGGTTATGGATGAAGTGGACTGTATATTGATATGGGTTATGGATGAAGTGGACTGTATATTGGTATGGGTTATGGATGAAGTGGACTGTATATTGGTATGGGTTATGGATGAAGTGGACTGTATATTAATATGGGTTATGGATGAAGTGGACTGTATATTGATATGGGTTATGGATGAAGTGGACTGTATATTGGTATGGGTTATGGATGAAGTGGACTGTATATTGATATGGGTTATGGATGAAGTGGACTGTATATTGATATGGGTTATGGATGAAGTGGACTGTATATTGATATGGGTTATGGATGAAGTGGACTGTATATTGATATGGGTTATGGATTAAGTGGACTGTATATTAATATGGGTTATGGATGAAGTGGACTGTATATTGATATGGGTTATGGATGAAGTGGACTGTATATTGGTATGGGTTATGGATGAAGTGGACTGTATATTAATATGGGTTATGGATGAAGTGGACTGTATATTGATATGGGTTATGGATGAAGTGGACTGTATATTAATATGGGTTATGGATGAAGTGGACTGTATATTGATGTGGGTTATGGATGAAGTGGACTGTATATTGGTATGGGTTATGGATGAAGTGGACTGTATATTGATATGGGTTATGGATGAAGTGGACTGTATATTGATATGGGTTATGGATGAAGTGGACTGTATATTGATATGGGTTATGGATGTAGTGGACTGTATATTGATATGGGTTATGGATGAAGTGGACTGTATATTAATATGGGTTATGGATGAAGTGGACTGTATATTGATATGGGTTATGGATGAAGTGGATTGTATATTGGTATGGGTTATGGATGAAGTGGACTGTATATTGATATGGGTTATGGATGAAGTGGACTGTATATTGGTATGGGTTATGGATGAAGTGGACTGTATATTGATATGGGTTATGGATGAAGTGGACTGTATATTGGTATGGGTTATGGATGAAGTGGACTGTATATTGATATGGGTTATGGATGAAGTGGACTGTATATTAATATGGGTTATGGATGAAGTGGACTGTATATTGATATGGGTTATGGATGAAGTGGACTGTATATTGGTATGGGTTATGGATGAAGTGGACTCTATATTGATATGGGTTATGGATGAAGTGGACTGTATATTGGTATGGGTTATGGATGAAGTGGACTGTATATTGATATGGGTTATGGATGAAGTGGACTGTATATTGGTATGGGTTATGGATGAAGTGGACTGTATATTGATATGGGTTATGGATGAAGTGGACTGTATATTGGTATGGGTTATGGATGAAGTGGACTGTATATTAATATGGGTTATGGATGAAGTGGACTGTATATTGATATGGGTTATGGATGAAGTGGACTGTATATTGGTATGGGTTATGGATGAAGTGGACTGTATATTGATATGGGTTATGAATGAAGTGGACTGTATATTGGTATGGGTTATGGATGAAGTGGACTGTATATTGGTATGGGTTATGGATGAAGTGGACTGTATATTAATATGGGTTATGGATGAAGTGGACTGTATATTGGTATGGGTTATGGATGAAGTGGACTGTATATTGGTATGGGTTATGGATGAAGTGGACTGTATATTGGTATGGGTTATGGATGAAGTGGACTGTATATTGGTATGGGTTATGGATGAAGTGGACTGTGTATTGGTATGGGTTATGGATGAAGTGGACTGTATATTAATATGGGTTATGAATGAAGTGGACTGTATATTGATATGGGTTATGGATGAAGTGGACTGTATATTGGTATGGGTTATGGATGAAGTGGACTGTATATTGGTATGGGTTATGGATGAAGTGGACTGTATATTAATATGGGTTATGGATGAAGTGGACTGTATATTGATATGGGTTATGGATGAAGTGGACTGTATATTGGTATGGGTTATGGATGAAGTGGACTGTATATTGATATGGGTTATGGATGAAGTGGACTGTATATTGATATGGGTTATGGATGAAGTGGACTGTATATTGATATGGGTTATGGATGAAGTGGACTGTATATTGATATGGGTTATGGATGAAGTGGACTGTATATTAATATGGGTTATGGATGAAGTGGACTGTATATTGATATGGGTTATGGATGAAGTGGACTGTATATTGGTATGGGTTATGGATGAAGTGGACTGTATATTGATATGGGTTATGGATGAAGTGGACTGTATATTGATATGGGTTATGGATGAAGTGGACTGTATATTGGTATGGGTTATGGATGAAGTGGACTGTATATTGGTATGGGTTATGGATGAAGTGGACTGTATATTGATATGGGTTATGGATGAAGTGGACTGTATATTGGTATGGGTTATGGATGAAGTGGACTGTATATTGGTATGGGTTATGGATGAAGTGGACTGTATATTGATATGGGTTATGGATGAAGTGGACTGTATATTGATATGGGTTATGGATGAAGTGGACTGTATATTGATATGGGTTATGGATGAAGTGGACTGTATATTGATATGGGTTATGGATTAAGTGGACTGTATATTAATATGGGTTATGGATGAAGTGGACTGTATATTGATATGGGTTATGGATGAAGTGGACTGTATATTGGTATGGGTTATGGATGAAGTGGACTGTATATTGATATGGGTTATGGATGAAGTGGACTGTATATTGATATGGGTTATGGATGAAGTGGACTGTATATTGATATGGGTTATGGATGAAGTGGACTGTATATTGATATGGGTTATGGATGAAGTGGACTGTATATTAATATGGGTTATGGATGAAGTGGACTGTATATTGATATGGGTTATGGATGAAGTGGACTGTATATTGGTATGGGTTATGGATGAAGTGGACTGTATATTGATATGGGTTATGGATGAAGTGGACTGTATATTGGTATGGGTTATGGATGAAGTGGACTGTATATTGATATGGGTTATGGATGAAGTGGACTGTATATTGATATGGGTTATGGATGAAGTGGACTGTATATTAATATGGGTTATGGATGAAGTGGACTGTATATTGATATGGGTTATGGATGAAGTGGACTGTATATTGGTATGGGTTATGGATGAAGTGGACTGTATATTGGTATGGGTTATGGATGAAGTGGACTGTATATTGATATGGGTTATGGATGAAGTGGACTGTATATTGGTATGGGTTATGGATGAAGTGGACTGTATATTGATATGGGTTATGGATGAAGTGGACTGTATATTGGTATGGGTTATGGATGAAGTGGACTGTATATTGGTATGGGTTATGGATGAAGTGGACTGTATATTAATATGGGTTATGGATGAAGTGGACTGTATATTGATATGGATTATGGATGAAGTGGACTGTATATTGGTATGGGTTATGGATGAAGTGGACTGTATATTGATATGGGTTATGGATGAAGTGGACTGTATATTGATATGGGTTATGGATGAAGTGGACTGTATATTGATATGGGTTATGAATGAAGTGGACTGTATATTGATATGGGTTATGGATGAAGTGGACTGTATATTAATATGGGTTATGGATGAAGTGGACTGTATATTGATATGGGTTATGGATGAAGTGGACTGTATATTGGTATGGGTTATGGATGAAGTGGACTGTATATTGATATGGGTTATGGATGTAGTGGACTGTATATTGATATGGGTTATGGATGAAGTGGACTGTATATTAATATGGGTTATGGATGTAGTGGACTGTATATTGATATGGGTTATGGATGAAGTGGACTGTATATTAATATGGGTTATGGATGAAGTGGACTGTATATTGATATGGGTTATGGATGAAGTGGATTGTATATTGGTATGGGTTATGGATGAAGTGGACTGTATATTGATATGGGTTATGGATGAAGTGGACTGTATATTGATATGGGTTATGGATGAAGTGGACTGTATATTAATATGGGTTATGGATGAAGTGGACTGTATATTGATATGGGTTATGGATGAAGTGGACTGTATATTGGTATGGGTTATGGATGAAGTGGACTGTATATTGATATGGGTTATGGATGAAGTGGACTGTATATTGGTATGGGTTATGGATGAAGTGGACTGTATATTGATATGGGTTATGGATGAAGTGGACTGTATATTGGTATGGGTTATGGATGAAGTGGACTGTATATTGATATGGGTTATGGATGAAGTGGACTGTATATTGGTATGGGTTATGGATGAAGTGGACTGTATATTAATATGGGTTATGGATGAAGTGGACTGTATATTGATATGGGTTATGGATGAAGTGGACTGTATATTGGTATGGGTTATGGATGAAGTGGACTGTATATTGATATGGGTTATGGATGAAGTAGACTGTATATTGGTATGGGTTATGGATGAAGTGGACTGTATATTGATATGGGTTATGGATGAAGTGGACTGTATATTGGTATGGGTTATGGATGAAGTGGACTGTATATTGGTATGGGTTATGGATGAAGTGGACTGTATATTGATATGGGTTATGGATGAAGTGGACTGTATATTGGTATGGGTTATGGATGAAGTGGACTGTATATTGGTATGGGTTATGGATGAAGTGGACTGTATATTGATATGGGTTATGGATGAAGTGGACTGTATATTGATATGGGTTATGGATGAAGTGGACTGTATATTGGTATGGGTTATGGATGAAGTGGACTGTATATTGATATGGGTTATGGATGAAGTGGACTGTATATTGGTATGGGTTATGGATGAAGTGGACTGTATATTGGTATGGGTTATGGATGAAGTGGACTGTATATTGATATGGGTTATGGATGAAGTGGACTGTATATTGGTATGGGTTATGGATGAAGTGGACTGTATATTGGTATGGGTTATGTTCCATGTGTTGTTCCACGTGTTGTTCCATGTGTTGTTCCATGTGTTGTTCCACGTGTTGTTCCATGTGTTGTTCCATGTGTTGTTCCATGTGTTGTTCCATGTGTTGTTCCACGTGTTGTTCCACGTGTTGTTCCACGTGTTGTTCCACGTGTTGTTCCACGTGTTGTTCCATGTGTTGTTCCATGTGTTGTTCCACGTGTTGTTCCATGTGTTGTTCCACGTGTTGTTCCATGTGTTGTTCCATGTGTTGTTCCATGTGTTGTTCCATGTGTTGTTCCATGTGTTGTTCCACGTGTTGTTCCACGTGTTGTTCCACGTGTTGTTCCACGTGTTGTTCCATGTGTTGTTCCATGTGTTGTTCCATGTGTTGTTCCACGTGTTGTTCCATGTGTTGTTCCATGTGTTGTTCCATGTGTTGTTCCATGTGTTGTTCCACGTGTTGTTCCACGTGTTGTTCCATGTGTTGTTCCATGTGTTGTTTCATGTGTTGTTCCATGTGTTGTTCCATGTGTTTTAATCTATTCCAGAACTAGAGCATCAGCAAGCCGTTGATAAGGTGAATCATCTCTGTTGGTTACAGGACAATAACGTGCGAAGTTTCCTTGGGGGGCGGTCCCCCGACGGAGAGGTTGGAGAACCGCTGACTATATTATGAGACTATTAGTCACGTTCCTGACCTGTTTTCTGTTGTTTTGTATGTGTTTGATGGTCAGGGCGTGAGTTTTGGGTGGGCAGTCTATGTTTTCTGTTTCTATGTTGGTTTTGGGTTGCCTGGTATGGCTCTCAATTAGAGACAGGTGTTTGACGTTTCCTCTGATTGAGAGTCATATTAAGGTAGGTTGTTCTCACTGTTTGTTTGTGGGTGATTGTCGTCCGTATCTGTGCACCACACGGGACTGTAGCGTTTCGTTCGTTCGTTTGTAATAGTCTGTACCTGTTCCTACGTGATTCGTGTTGTATGTAAGTTGTCATGGTGAAGTTCAGTCTACATTCGTTTTGGTTATTTTGTAATACTTCCAAGTGTTTGTTTTTCGTGTCTCGTCGTTTGATTTATTAAATCATTATGAATTCACACCCCGCTGCACGTTGGTCAAATCACTACTCCTCCTCTTCGTATGAAGAGGAGGAGGAACATCGTTACATTATTAGTACCTGGATGAGGTGAAGAGGGGTTGGAGAACCCGCTGACTATATTATGAGGCTATTAGTACCTGGATGAAGTGAAGAGAGGTTGGAGAACCCGCTGACTATATTACGAGACTATTAGTACCTGGAAGAGGTGAAGAGGGGTTGGAGAACCCGCTGACTATATTATGGAACTATTAGTACCTGGAAGAGGTGAAGAGAGGTTGGAGAACCCGCTGACTATATTACGAGACTATTAGTACCTGGATGAAGTGAAGAGAGGTTGGAGAACCCGCTGACTATATTATGAGGCTATTAGTACCTGGATGAAGTGAAGAGAGGTTGGAGAACCCGCTGACTATATTACGAGACTATTAGTACCTGGAAGAGGTGAAGAGGGGTTGGAGAACCCGCTGACTATATTATGGAACTATTAGTACCTGGAAGAGGTGAAGAGAGGTTGGAGAACCCGCTGACTATATTATGAGGCTATTAGTACCTGGATGAAGTGAAGAGGGGTTGGAGAACCCGCTGACTATATTATGAGGCTATTAGTACCTGGAAGAGGTGAAGAGAGGTTGGAGAACCCGCTGACTATATTATGAGGCTATTAGTACCTGGATGAAGTGAAGAGAGGTTGGAGAACCCGCTGACTATATTATGGAACTATTAGTACCTGGATGAAGTGAAGAGAGGTTGGAGAACCCGCTGACTATATTATGGAACTATTAGTACCTGGAAGAGGTGAAGAGAGGTTGGAGAACCCGCTGACTATATTATGAGGCTATTAGTACCTGGATGAAGTGAAGAGGGGTTGGAGAACCCGCTGACTATATTATGAGGCTATTAGTACCTGGAAGAGGTGAAGAGAGGTTGGAGAACCCGCTGACTATATTACGAGACTATTAGTACCTGGAAGAGGTGAAGAGAGGTTGGAGAACCCGCTGACTATATTATGAGGCTATTAGTACCTGGATGAAGTGAAGAGAGGTTGGAGAACCCGCTGACTATATTATGGAACTATTAGTACCTGGATGAAGTGAAGAGAGGTTGGAGAACCCGCTGACTATATTATGGAACTATTAGTACCTGGAAGAGGTGAAGAGAGGTTGGAGAACCCGCTGACTATATTATGAGGCTATTAGTACCTGGATGAAGTGAAGAGGGGTTGGAGAACCCGCTGACTATATTATGAGGCTATTAGTACCTGGAAGAGGTGAAGAGAGGTTGGAGAACCCGCTGACTATATTATGAGGCTATTAGTACCTGGAAGAGGTGAAGAGAGGTTGGAGAACCCGCTGACTATATTATGAGACTATTAGTACCTGGAGGAAGTGAAGAGAGGTTGGAGAACCCGCTGACTATATTATGGAACTATTAGTACCTGGAAGAGGTGAAGAGAGGTTGGAGAACCCGCTGACTATATTATGGAACTATTAGTACCTGGAAGAGGTGAAGAGGGGTTGGAGAACCCGCTGACTATATTATGAGACTATTAGTACCTGGAAGAGGTGAAGAGAGGTTGGAGAACCCGCTGACTATATTACGAGACTATTAGTACCTGGAAGAGGTGAAGAGAGGTTGGAGAACCCGCTGACTATATTATGAGACTATTAGTACCTGGAAGAGGTGAAGAGAGGTTGGAGAACCCGCTGACTATATTATGGAACTATTAGCACCTGGAAGAGGTGAAGAGAGGTTGGAGAACCCGCTGACTATATTATGGAACTATTAGTACCTGGAAGAAGTGAAGAGAGGTTGGAGAACCCGCTGACTATATTATGAGGCTATTAGTACCTGGAAGAGGTGAAGAGAGGTTGGAGAACCCGCTGACTATATTATGAGGCTATTAGTACCTGGAAGAGGTGAAGAGAGGTTGGAGAACCCGCTGACTATATTATGAGGCTATTAGTACCTGGATGAAGTGAAGAGAGGTTGGAGAACCCGCTGACTATATTATGAGGCTATTAGTACCTGGAAGAGGTGAAGAGAGGTTGGAGAACCCGCTGACTATATTATGAGGCTATTAGTACCTGGAAGAGGTGAAGAGAGGTTGGAGAACCCGCTGACTATTTTATGAGGCTATTAGTACCTGGAAGAGGTGAAGAGATAGCCGTTGATGCCTCCGAATGTCGACAGAGCCACAGAGATGGGCATCACCCAGGAGAATACGCCCAGCAACTTCTCACCAAATGTCTGTAGAAAAACCATTCAACAATCATTAAACAACCTTCAAAACAACCACAGATAGTTAACTGTTAAATAACCACACAAAATCACATCACCACATTTTATTTGTTTATTATGGATCCTCATTAGCTTTTAGGGAGTTTTTTCTAGGGAGTTTTTCCCTAGCCACCGTGCTTCTACACCTGCATTGCTAGCTGTTTGGGGGTTTTAGGCTGGGGGTTTCTGTACAGCACTTTGAGATATTAGCTGATGTACGAAGGGCTATATAAAATAAACTTGATTTGATTTGATTTTACAGAAGCAGCAGTGTCACGACTCCTACCGAAGGTGGCTCCCCTTCCTGTTCGGGCGGCGCTCGGCGGTCGTCGTCGCCGGTCTACTAGCTGCCACCGATCCATTTTTCCTTTTCGTTTGTTTTTGTCTAATTGTTTTCACCTGTTCCTTGTTTGGGTTTTTGGGATGGGTGTTATTTAGGTTCGTTTTGCCCGCTGGTGTTTGTGCGGGCTTGTTGTTATTGTACGTAGGAGGTGTATTGTTTATTTTGGGTTTTCCCTGTCCGGTTTATGTAACAGTGGTCTTTGGGTTGTGTTTGCGCTTCACCCATTTTTCTACCTGTTCCTGTTTGACTGTGGACATTAAAGCGTTTTTTCCCCCGTGAATTTCTGCTCTCTGCGCCTGACTCTACACCCATCATTCTCCTGACGTTACAAGCAGCTTCTCTTCTTGGTGTTTATTATGGATCCTCATTAGCTTTTACAGTAGCAGCAGCTACTCTTCCTGGTGTGTATTATGGATCCTCATTAGCTTTTACAGAAGCAGCAGCTACTCTTCTTGTAGTCCACAAAAAACACAAAACATAACAAGTAATAAAACACGGCCCTTTTCCCACCTGGACAAAAGGAACACCTACGTGAGAATGCTGTTTATTGACTACAGCTCAGCGTTCAACACCATAGTGCCCACAAAGCTCATCACTAAGCTAAGGACCCTGGGACTAAACACCTCCCTCTGCAACTGGATCCTGGACTTCCTGACGGTCCGCACCCAGGTGGTGAGGGTAGGCAACAACACATCCGCCACGCTGACCCTCAACACAGGGGCCCCTCAGGGGTGCGTGCTCAGTCCCCTCATGTACTCCCTGTTCACCTACGACTGCGTGGCCAGGCACAACTCCAACACCATCATTAAGTTTGCTGATGACACAACAGTGGTAGGCCTGATCTTTGACAACGATGAGACAGTCTATAGGGAGGAGGTCAGAGACCTGGCCGTGTGGTGCCAGGATAACAACCTCTCCCTCAACGTGATCAAGACAAAGGAGATGATTGTGGACTACAGGAAAAGTAGGACCGAGCACGCCCCCATTCTCATCGATGGGGATGTAGTGGAGCAGGTTGAGAGCTTTAAGTTCCTTGGCGTCCACATCACCAACAAACTATCATGGTCCAAACATGCCAAGACAGTCGTGAAGAGGGCACGACAAAGCCTACTCCCCCTTCAGGAGACTGAAAAGACTTGGCATGGGTCCTCAGATTGTCAAAAGGTTCTACAGCTGTACCACCGAGAGCATCCTGACTGGTTGCATCACCGCCTGGTATTGCAAATGCTCGGCCTCCGACAGCAAGGCGCTACAGAGGGTAGTGCGTACGGCCCAGTACATCACCGGGGCCAAGCTTCCTACCATCCAGGACCTCTATACCAGGCGGTGTCAGAGGAAGGCCCTAAAAATGTCCAAAGACTCCAGCCACCCTATAGTCATAGACTGTTTTCTCTGCTACCGCATGGCAAGCGGTGCCGGAGCACCAGGTCTGGAACCAACAGGACCCTGAACAGCTTCTTCCCCCAAGCCATCAGATAGTTATTTAATAGTTAACTTTTTTGACTAATTACATATGTGAGTTTGAGTTTATTTTTACAGGGACAGTGCACATTAATCAACGTTTCAGTAAAAGTGCCGGTTTTAGCCAGCCGGCTAATTTTCAACCGCAGTCCCTGGGCAGGTTATTAAAAACATATGCTGCTGCTACTGTTTATTATCTATCCTGTTGCTTAATCACTTTATTCCTAGTTATATGTAAATATCTACCTCAATTACCTCGTACCCCTGCACATTGACTCAGTACTGGTTCTTCCTGTATATAGCCATGTTATTACCTGGTACTTCCTGTATATAGCCATGTTATTACCTCGTACCCCTGTACATTGACTCAGTACTGGTTCTTCCTGTATATAGCCATGTTATTACCTGGTACTTCCTGTATATAGCCATGTTATTACCTGGTACTTCCTGTATATAGCCATGTTATTACCTCAGTACTGGTAATTCCTGTATATAGCCATGTTATTACCTGGTACTTCCTGTATATAGCCATGTTATGGCCTGGTACTGCCTGTATATAGCCATTTTATTATCTGTTACTTCCTGTATATAATTTCTGTATATAACCATGTTATTGTTACTCATTGTGTATTTATTATGACTTTATTATTAAGTGTTATTACTTTTCGATTATTTTATTTATAGATGCATTAATTCTCACCACGGCCACGGCGTTGGATGCCAACAGCTCTTCGGGGGTCATGGAGGAGAAGTATGCGATGTTGGTCAGTGTGTAGACTAACGTCACCAGGGGAATGGATATGTAGATTGCTCGGGGCAGGTTCCTAGAGTAACAGGTAACATATTACAGAAGCATGCCATGACACTGACAGTCAGTAACATATTTTACAGTAATATACCAGGTTCCTGTAAAACAGTAGATTATATTACAGTAATATAGTACTGTAATAATAAAATATATTACAGTAATATGTAGATAGCCCGGGGCAGGTTCCTGAGATTAGAAACATATTTTACAGTAATATACCAGGTTCCTGTAAAACAGTACATTATATTACAGTAATATAGTACTGTAATAATATATTACAGTAATATGTAGATAGCCCGGGGCAGGTTCCTGAGATTAGAAACATATTTTACAGTAATATACCAGGTTCCTGTAAAACAGTACATTATATTACAGTAATATAGTACTGTAATAATATATTATAGGATTATGTAGATGGCTAGGGGCAGGTTGCTAGAGTGACCACAGGTAACATATTACAGTAACATGCCTTGACACTGACAGTTAGCAATAACAGGAACATGTTACATATTGAAAAGCATATGTAAATAACAATGACTTGTAACAGTCAACCCATTAGACAGCAGTGAGACAGTCAACCCATTAGACAGCAGTGAGACAGTCAACTCATTAGACTGCAGTGAGACAGTCAACCCATTAGACAGCAGTGAGACAGTCAACCCATTAGACAGCAGTGAGACAGTCAATTCATTAGACAGCAGTGAGACAGTCAACCCATTAGACAGCAGTGAGACAGTCAACTCATTAGACAGCAGTGAGACAGTCAACCCATTAGACAGCAGTGAGACAGTCAACCCATTAGACAGCAGTGAGACAGTCAACCCATTAGACAGCAGTGAGACAGTCAACTCATTAGACAGCAGTGAGACAGTCAATTCATTAGACAGCAGTGAGACAGTCAACTCATTAGACAGCAGTGAGACAGTCAACTCATTAGACAGCAGTGAGACAGTCAACCCATTAGACAGCAGTGAGACAGTCAACTCATTAGACAGCAGTGAGACAGTCAATTCATTAGACAGCAGTGAGACAGTCAACCCATTAGACAGCAGTGAGACAGTCAATTCATTAGACAGCAGTGAGACAGTCAACCCATTAGACAGCAGTGAGACAGTCAACCCATTAGACAGCAGTGAGACAGTCAACTCATTAGACAGCAGTGAGACAGTCAACTCATTAGACAGCAGTGAGACAGTCAATTCATTAGACAGCAGTGAGACAGTCAACTCATTAGACAGCAGTGAGACAGTCAATTCATTAGACAGCAGTGAGACAGTCAACTCATTAGACAGCAGTGAGACAGTCAATTCATTAGACAGCAGTGAGACAGTCAACTCATTAGACAGCAGTGAGACAGTCAACTCATTAGACTGCAGTGAGACAGTCAACCCATTAGACAGCAGTGAGACAGTCAACCCATTAGACAGCAGTGAGACAGTCAACCCATTAGACAGCAGTGAGACAGTCAACCCATTAGACAGCAGTGAGACAGTCAACTCATTAGACAGCAGTGAGACAGTCAACTCATTAGACAGCAGTGAGACAGTCAACTCATTAGACAGCAGTGAGACAGTCAACCCATTAGACAGCAGTGAGACAGTCAACTCATTAGACAGCAGTGAGACAGTCAATTCATTAGACAGCAGTGAGACAGTCAACTCATTAGACAGCAGTGAGACAGTCAACTCATTAGACAGCAGTGAGACGGTAAAGTTAATGAATATAATTTGAGCATTGGAGGCAATAAGTAAACAGCTGCAACATGACCACATGTAAAGTCGATATATTAGTATGACAACAGGTGCTCTTCCACTTTCCACCACTAGGTGGTGCTATGAGGACACAGTTCGTTGCATCTCCGATTCTCCACCCTTCTCCTGAAGTGTACACTTGGAAAATTCGCTTCAGCTAATGTTTTGAGCAGACCAATGCTTTGAAATTCATAACAGGGAGTGTGCAAGTGCACACTTTGTTAGAAGGGTAAAAATTGGGACGTTGCCTAAATGTAGAGGTAGATTGGTCTACCCTGATTACATTGGGACGTAGCCTACATCTAGAGGTCTAGAGGTCTATCCTGATTAAATTGGGACGTAGCCTACATCTAGAGGTCTATCCTGATTAAATTGGGACGTAGCCTACATCTAGAGGTCTAGAGGTCTATCCTGATTAAATTGGGACGTAGCCTACATCTAGAGGTCTACCCTGATTAAATTGGGACGTAGCCTACATCTAGAGGTCTATCCTGATTAAATTGGGACATAGCCTAAATCTAGAGGTCTATCCTGATTAAATTGGGACGTAGCCTACACCTAGAGGTCTATCCTGATTAAATTGGGACGCAGCCTAAATCTAGAGGTCTATCCTGATTAAATTGGGACGTAGCCTACATCTAGAGGTCTAGAGGTCTATCCTGATTAAATTGGGACGTAGCCTACATCTAGAGGTCTAGAGGTCTATCCTGATTAAATTGGGACGTAGCCTACATCTAGAGGTCTATCCTGATTAAATTGGGACGTAGCCTACATCTAGAGGTCTATCCTGATTAAATTGGGACGCAGTGTCACGCCCTGGCCTTATTATTCTTTGTTTTCTTTATTATTTTAGTTAGGTCAGGGTGTGACATGGGGAATGTTTATGTTTTTGTTGGTTTTGGGTGTTTATTTGGTAAAGGGGTTATGGGGTGGAGTATATGGTTTTGTGTTGAGTGTATATGTCTAGCGTTGTCTATGTTGGTTAGTTATCTAGGAGAGTCTATGGTTACCTGAATGAGTTCCCAATTAGAGACAGCTGATTTCGGTTGTCTCTGATTGGGAGCCTTATTTAGGGTAGCCATAGGCTCTCATTGGTTGTGGGTAATTGTCTATGTAAGAACGTTAGTAGCCTGTATGTTTGTGCACAACGTTTGTAGCTTCACGGTCGTTTTGTTGTTTTGTTGTTATGTTAAAGTGTCTCGTGTCGTGTTCATCTTCGTCTTTTAAATAAAAAAAGAGAAGATGTATTCATATCCAGCTGCGCCTTGGTCCTCATTCTCTCCAGTACACGATCGTGACAGAATTACCCACCATAGGACCAAGCGGCATGGAAGGCGGCAACAGGACCTACCTACACAGGATCTCTGGAGTTGGGAGGAGGAATTGGAAAGAGATGGACCTTGGGATCAACCTGGAGAATATCGCCTCCCTCGTGAAGAGCTGGAGGCAGCGAAAGCCGAGAGGAGGCGATATGAGGAGGCAGCACGGAGACAAGGCTGGAAGCCCGTGAGTACAACCCAAAAATTTCTTGGGGGGGGCCTTAAAGGGAGTGTGGCGAAGTCAGGTAGGAAACCTGCGCCTACTCCCTGTACTTACCGTGGAGAGCGGGAGTACGGGCAGACACCGTGTTACGCAGTAGAGCGCACGGTGTCTCCTGTACGCGTGCATAGCCCGGTTCGGTACATTTCAGCTCCACGTATCGGCCGGGCTAGACTGAGCGTTGAGCCGTATGTCATGAAGCCGGCCCAACGCATCTGGTCACCAGTGCGTCTCCTCGGGCCGGCGTACATGGCACCAGCCTTACGCATGGTGTCCCCGGTTCGCCTACATAGGCCGGTGCGGGTCATTCCACCTCCCCGCACTGGTCAGGCGACGGGGAGCATACAACCAGGTAAGGTTGGGCAGGCTCGGCGTTCAAGGGAGCCAGTACGCCTGCACGGTCCGGTATTTCCGGCGCCACCTCCCCGCCCCAATCCAGTACCACCAGTGCCTCCTCCACGCACTAGCTATATGGTGCGTGTCTCCAGCCCTTTACCACCAGTGTCTAAACCACGCACCAAGCCTCCTGTGTGTCCCCAGAGTCCTGTGCGTCCTGTTGCTGCTCCCCGCACTAGCCCTGAGATGCGTGTCCCCAGCCCGGTGCCACCAGTCCCGGCACCACGCACCAGGCCTACAGTGCGCCTCAGCCGGCAGGAGTCTGCCGTCTGCACAGCGTTGACTGAACTGCTCGTCTACCCAGCGCCATCTGAGCCATCCGTCTACCCAGCGCCATCTGAGCCATCCGTCTCCCCAGCGCCATCTGAGCCATCCGTCTGCAATGAGCCTGCAAAGCCGCCCGTCTGCCATGAGCCTGCAAAGCCGCCCGTCTGCCATGAGCCCACTGAGCCGTCCGCCAGACAGGAGCCGCTAGAGCCGCCAGCCAGACAGGAGCCGCTAGAGCCGTCCGTCAGACAGGATCTGCCAGAGCCGCCAACCAGACAGGATCTGCCAGAGCCGCCAACCAGACAGGATCTGCCAGAGCCGCCAACCAGACAGGAGCAGCCAGATCAGTCAGCCAGCCATGAGCAGCCAGATCCGTCAGCTAGCCATGAGCAGCCAGATCCGTCAGCTAGCCATGAGCAGCCAGATCCGTCAGCTAGCCATGAGCAGCCAGATCCGTCAGCTAGCCATGAGCAGCCAGATCCGTCAGCTAGCCATGAGCAGCCAGATCCGTCAGCTAGCCATGAGCAGCCAGATCCGTCAGCTAGCCATGAGCAGCCAGATCCGTCAGCTAGCCATGAGCAGCCAGATCCGTCAGCTAGCCATGAGCAGCCAGATCCGTCAGCTAGCCATGAGCAGCCAGATCCGTCAGCTAGCCATGAGCAGCCAGATCCGTCAGCTAGCCATGAGCAGCCAGATCCGTCAGCTAGCCATGAGCAGCCAGATCCGTCAGCTAGCCATGAGCAGCCAGATCCGTCAGCTAGCCATGAGCAGCCAGATCCGTCAGCCAGCCATGAGCAGCCAGATCCGTCAGCCAGCCATGAGCAGCCAGATCCGTCAGCCAGCCATGAGCAGCCAGATCCGTCAGCCAGCCATGAGCAGCCAGATCCGTCAGCCAGCCATGAGCAGCCAGATCCGTCAGCCAGCCATGAGCAGCCAGATCAGTTAGCCAGCCATGAGCAGCCAGATCTGTCAGCCAGCCATGGGCCGTCCCTCAGTCCGGAGCTGCAGTCCCTCAGTCCGGAGCTGCAGTCCCTCAGTCCGGAGCTGCAGTCCCTCAGTCCGGAGCTGCCATTCCTCAGTCCGGAGCTGCCATTCCTCAGTCCGGAGCTGCCCCTTACCCTGTTGCTGCCCCTTACCCTGTTGCTGCCTCTTACCCTGGTGCTGCCCCTTATCCTGGTACTGCCCCTTATCCTGGTACTGCCCCTGACCCTGGTACTACCCCTTACCCTGGTACTGGTCCTTAGTCCGGAGCTGTCCCTTAGTCCGGAACTCCCCCTTAATGCAATGGGGTTAATGTGGAGGGGGGTCGTTTGGAGGAAGCCTAGGAGGTGGTTAGGTACTGTGGTGACGTGGGGACTACGACCAGAGCCGGAGCCGCCACCGTGGAGGGGAGCCCACCCAGACCCTCCCTTAGACTGTGTATGGTGCGCCCGGAGTTCGCGCCTCAAGGGGGGGGTTATGTCACGCCCTGGCCTTATTATTCTTTGTTTTCTTTATTATTTTAGTTAGGTCAGGGTGTGACATGGGGAATGTTTATGTTTTTGTTGGTTTTGGGTGTTTATTTGGTAAAGGGGTTATGGGGTGGAGTATATGGTTTTGTGTTGAGTGTATATGTCTAGCGTTGTCTATGTTGGTTAGTTATCTAGGAGAGTCTATGGTTACCTGAATGAGTTCCCAATTAGAGACAGCTGATTTCGGTTGTCTCTGATTGGGAGCCTTATTTAGGGTAGCCATAGGCTCTCATTGGTTGTGGGTAATTGTCTATGTAAGAACGTTAGTAGCCTGTATGTTTGTGTACAACGTTTGTAGCTTCACGGTCGTTTTGTTGTTTTGTTAAAGTGTTTTTGTGTCGTGTTCATCTTCGTGTTGTTTAATAAAAGAAGATGGCTTATTTTCCAACTGCTGCGTTTTGGTCCGTAAATCCCCCACACGATCGTGACACGTAGCCTACATCTAGAGGTCTAGGGGTCTATCCTGATTAAATTGGGACGTAGCCAAAATCTAGAGGTTTATCCTGATTAAATTGGGACGCAGCCTAAATCTAGAGGTCTATCCTGATTAAATTGGGACGTAGCCTACATCTAGAGGTCTATCCTGATTAAATTGGGACGTAGCCTACATCTAGAGGTCTAGAGGTCTATCCTGATTAAATTGGGACGTAGCCCACGTCTAGAGGTCTATCCTGATTAAATTGGGACGTAGCCTACGTCTAGAGGTCCTTACTTGCGAGGCTCGACCACCTCCTCAGTGACGTAGTTCAGGAAGTTCCAGCCGCTGAAGGCGAAGGAGGCCTGGAGGAAAGCCAGAGCTATCTGCCCCACAGACGGGTCCCGGGTGAACTCAAACGCCTGACTGGGTCTCAGAGCATCATAGTGACCTGGTGGAGGGAGGGAGGGAGGGAGAGGGTTGGAGACAGAATGAGAGAGAGAGCTGTGATTAAGATTTTACTGATGAGGATTGCTTCTGTAACACACACACACACACACACACACACACACACACACACACACACACACACACACACACACACACACACACACACACACACACACACACACACACACACACACACACACACACACACACACACACACACACACACACACACAAAGAGTTGTGACAGCAACTACAGTAGTGATTCAACATGTGACTAGACGGAGAGACCTCCAGTATCGGTTGTTACAATCTGGGACATGATTCCTCACAGTGTTTAATGGCAGACAGATCACACAGTGTTTAATGGCAGACAGATCACACAGTGTTTAATGGCAGACAGATCACACAGTGTTTAATGGCAGACAGATCACACAGTGTTTAATGGCAGACAGATCACACAGTGTTTAATGGCAGACAGATCACACAGTGTTTAATGGCAGACAGATACTTCCTGACTCACAGTGTTTAATGGCAGACAGATACTTCCTGACTCACAGTGTTTAATGGCAGACAGATACTTCCTGACTCAGTGTTTAATGGCAGACATATCAAACAGTGTTTAATGGCAGACAGATCACACAGTGTTTAATTAGAAGACAGATCACACAGTGTTTAATGGCAGACAGATCACACAGTGTTTAATGGCAGACAGATACTTCCTGACTCACAGTGTTTAATGGCAGACAGATACTCCCTGACTCACAGGGTTTAATGGCAGACAGATACTTCCTGACTCACAGTGTTTAATGGCAGACAGATCACACAGTGTTTAATGGCAGACAGATCACACAGTGTTTAATGGCAGACAGATACTCCCTGACTCACAGGGTTTAATGGCAGACAGATACTTCCTGACTCACAGTGTTTAATGGCAGACAGATCACACAGTGTTTAATGGCAGACAGATACTTCCTGACTCATGGTGTTTAATGGCAGACAGATACTTCCTGACTCAGTGTTTAATGGCAGACATATCAAACAGTGTTTAATGGCAGACAGATACTTCCTGACTCACAGTGTTTAATGGCAGACAGATACTTCCTGACTCAGTGTTTAATGGCAGACAGATCACACAGTGTTTAATGGCAGACAGATCACACAGTGTTTAATTGGAAGACAGATCACACAGTGTTTAATGGCAGACAGATCACACAGTGTTTAATGGCAGACAGATACTTCCTGACTCAGTGTTTAATGGCAGACAGATCACACAGTGTTTAATGGCAGACAGATCACACAGTGTTTAATGGCAGACAGATCACACAGTGTTTAATGGCAGACAGATCACACAGTGTTTAATGGCAGACAGATCACACAGTGTTTAATGGCAGACAGATCACACAGTGTTTAATGGCAGACAGATCACACAGTGTTTAATTAGAAGACAGATCACACAGTGTTTAATGGCAGACAGATACTTCCTGACTCAGTGTTTAATGGCAGACATATGAAACAGTGTTTAATGGCAGACAGATCACACAGTGTTTAATTGGAAGACAGATCACACAGTGTTTAATGGCAGACAGATCACACAGTGTTTAATGGCAGACAGATACTTCCTGACTCACAGTGTTTAATGGCAGACAGATCACACAGTGTTTAATGGCATACAGATACTTCCTGACTCACAGTGTTTAATGGCAGACAGATCACACAGTGTTTAATGGCAGACAGATACTTCCTGACTCACAGTGTTTAATGGCAGACAGATCACACAGTGTTTAATTGGAAGACAGATCCCACAGTGTTTAATGGCAGACAGATCACACAGTGTTTAATGGCAGACAGATCACACAGTGTTTAATGGCAGACAGATACTTCCTGACTCAGTGTTTAATGGCAGACAGATCACACAGTGTTTAATTGGAAGACAGATCACACAGTGTTTAATTGGAAGACAGATAAAAAAGTGTTTAATGGCAGACAGATACTTCCTGACTCACAGTGTTTAATGGCAGACAGATCACACAGTGTTTAATGGCAGACAGATCACACAGTGTTTAATGGCAGACAGATCACACAGTGTTTAATGGCAGACAGATACTTCCTGACTCACAGTGTTTAATGGCAGACAGATACTCCCTGACTCACAGTGTTTAATGGCAGACAGATCACACAGTGTTTAATGGCAGACAGATACTTCCTGACTCAGTGTTTAATGGCTGACAGATCACACTGTGTTTAATGGCAGACAGATCACACAGTGTTTAATGGCAGACAGATCACACAGTGTTTAATGGCAGACAGATACTTCCTGACTCAGTGTTTAATGGCAGACAGATCACACAGTGTTTAATGGCAGACAGATCACACAGTGTTTAATGGCAGACAGATCACACAGTGTTTAATGGCAGACAGATCACACAGTGTTTAATGGCAGACAGATCACACAGTGTTTAATGGCAGACAGATCACACAGTGTTTAATGGCAGACAGATACTTCCTGACTCAGTGTTTAATGGCAGACAGATCACACAGTGTTTAATGGCAGACAGATCACACAGTGTTTAATGGCAGACAGATCACACAGTGTTTAATGGCAGACAGATCACACAGTGTTTAATGGCAGACAGATCACACAGTGTTTAATGGCAGACAGATCACACAGTGTTTAATGGCAGACAGATCACACAGTGTTTAATGGCAGACAGATCACACAGTGTTTAATGGCAGACAGATCACACAGTGTTTAATGGCAGACAGATCACACAGTGTTTAATGGCAGACAGATCACACAGTGTTTAATGGCAGACAGATACGTCCTGACTCAGTGTTTAATGGCAGACAGGTCACACAGTTGGACTGATGTGATATTTAAAAGGGAGCACGCTCTGCTTACACTGTGTCTCTCTCTCTGGTTTCTACGATTCCTTCCCATGTCAGTCTGGAAGATTAGCTGAGACAACAGTACTGCTGCAGGGATCCACGGTCAGGTCACGAACGCTGCCTTTCTGGCTGCCTAAGAACCAGCCCAAACCGGATGAGGGCCACTGACTGTATGATAGGGCCATTTTAAGTCATTTAAACCTGGTTCTCCTCCACTGTCTGTATGTTTGATTTCGGTCAGGAACCCTGCTTCTCTAAAGTCTTGTTCTACACGGCATGTTTTAGTGCTCAAATCCGTCTGGTTTTTCAAATCCGTTACAGAATACTGAATACTGTCCAAGCTGTCCCACCTCTACAGGGCAGCAGCCACCAGGCCAGGAGTCTCATCTCCCACCTCTACGGGGCAGCAGCCACCAGGCCAGGAGTCTCATCTCCCAGCAGCCACCAGGCCAGGAGTTTCATCTCCCACCTCTACAGGGCAGCAGCCACCAGGCCAGGAGTCTCATCTCCCACCTCTACAGGGCAGCAGCCACCAGGCCAGGAGTTTCATCTCCCAACTCTACGGGGCAGCAGCCACCAGGCCAGGAGTTTCATCTCCCAGCAACCACCAGGCCAGGAGTCTCATCTCCCACCTCTACAGGGCAGCAGCCACCAGGCCAGGAGTCTCATCTCCCACCTCTACGGGGCAGCAGCCACCAGGCCAGGAGTTTCATCTCCCAACTCTACGGGGCAGCAGCCACCAGGCCAGGAGTTTAATCTCCCAGCAGCCACCAAGCCAGGAGTTTAAAACCCAGCAGCCACCAGGCCAGGAGTCTCATCTCCCACCTCTACGGGGCAGCAGCCACCAGGCCAGGAGTTTCATCTCCCAGCAGCCACCAGGCCAGGAGTTTCATCTTCCACCTCTACAGGGCAGCAGCCACCAGGCCAGGAGTTTCATCTCCCACCTCTACGGTGCAGCAGCCACCAGGCCAGGAGTTTCATCTCCCACCTCTACGGGGCAGCAGCCACCAGGCCAGGAGTTTCATCTCCCAGCAGCCACCAGGCCAGGAGTTTCATCTTCCACCTCTACAGGGCAGCAGCCACCAGGCCAGGAGTTTCATCTCCCACCTCTACGGTGCAGCAGCCACCAGGCCAGGAGTTTCATCTCCCACCTCTACGGTGCAGCAGGCACCAGGCCAGGAGTTTTATCCTTCACCTCTATGGGGCAGCAGCCACCAGGCCAGGAGTTTCATCTCCCCCCTCTATGAGGCAGCAGCCACCAGGCCAGGAGTTTCATCTCCCAGCAGCCACCAGGCCAGGAGTTTCATCTCCCACCTCTACGGGGCAGCAGCCACCAGGCCAGGAGTCTCATCTCCCAGCAGCCACCAGGCCAGGAATCTCATCTCCCAGCAGCCACCAGGCCAGGAGTCTCATCTCCCACCTCTACAGGGCAGCAGCCACCAGGCCAGGAGTCTCATCTCCCAGCAGCCACCAGGCCAGGAGTCTCATCTCCCAGCAGCCACCAGGCCAGGAGTTTCATCTCCCAGCAGCCACCAGGCCAGGAGTTTCATCTCCCAGCAGCCACCAGGCCAGCGGTCTCATCTCCCAGCAGCCACCAGGCCAGGAGTTTCATCTCCCAGCAGCCACCAGGCCAGGAGTCTCTCCCAGCAGCCACCAGGCCAGGATGCTCATCTCCCAGCAGCCACCAGGCCAGGAGTCTCATCTCCCAGCAGCAACCAGGCCAGGAGTCTCATCTCCCACCTCTACAGGGCAGCAGCCACCAGGCCAGGAGTCTCATCTCCCACCTCTACGGGGCAGCAGCCACCAGGCCAGGAGTCTCATCTCCCAGCAGCCACCAGGCCAGGAATCTCATCTCCCAGCAGCCACCAGGCCAGGAGTCTCATCTCCCACCTCTACAGGGCAGCAGCCACCAGGCCAGGAGTCTCATCTCCCAGCAGCCACCAGGCCAGGAGTCTCATCTCCCAGCAGCCACCAGGCCAGGAGTTTCATCTCCCAGCAGCCACCAGGCCAGGAGTTTCATCTCCCAGCAGCCACCAGGCCAGCGGTCTCATCTCCCAGCAGCCACCAGGCCAGGAGTTTCATCTCCCAGCAGCCACCAGGCCAGGAGTCTCTCCCAGCAGCCACCAGGCCAGGATGCTCATCTCCCAGCAGCCACCAGGCCAGGAGTCTCATCTCCCAGCAGCAACCAGGCCAGGAGTCTCATCTCCCACCTCTACAGGGCAGCAGCCACCAGGCCAGGAGTCTCATCTCCCACCTCTACGGGGCAGCAGCCACCAGGCCAGGAGTCTCATCTCCCAGCAGCCACCAGGCCAGGAGTCTCATCTCCCAGCAGCCACCAGGCCAGGAGTGTCATCTCCCAGCAGCCACCAGGCCAGGAGCAGGAGGGAGCAGAGGAAGGGTTGTTCAGGGAGTGATTACTCCCAGCAGCCACCAGGCCAGCAGTCTCATCTCCCAGCAGCCACCAGGCCAGGAGTCTCATCTCCCAGCAGCCACCAGGCCAGGAGTCTCATCTCCCAGCAGCCACCAGGCCAGGAGGCTCATCTCCCAGCAGCCACCAGAACAGGAGTCTCATCTCCCAGCAGCCACCAGGCCAGGAGTCTCATCTCCCAGCAGCCACCAGGCCAGGAGTCTCATCTCCCACCTCTACGAGGCAGCAGCCACCAGGCCAGGAGTCTCATCTCCCAGCAGCCACCAGGCCAGCAGTCTCATCTCCCAGCAGCCACCAGGCCAGGAGCAGGAGGGAGCAGAGGAAGGGTTGTTCAGGGAGTGATTACTCCCAGCAGCCACCAAGCCAGGAGTTTAAAACCCAGCAGCCACCAGGCCAGGAGTCTCATCTCCCACCTCTACGGGGCAGCAGCCACCAGGCCAGGAGTTTCATCTCCCAGCAGCCACCAGGCCAGGAGTTTCATCTTCCAACTCTACAGGGCAGCAGCCACCAGGCCAGGAGTTTCATCTCCCACCTCTACGGTGCAGCAGCCACCAGGCCAGGAGTTTCATCTCCCACCTCTACGGTGCAGCAGGCACCAGGCCAGGAGTTTTATCCTTCACCTCTATGGGGCAGCAGCCACCAGGCCAGGAGTTTCATCTCCCCCCTCTATGAGGCAGCAGCCACCAGGCCAGGAGTTTCATCTCCCAGCAGCCACCAGTTCAGGAGTTTCATCTCCCACCTCTACAGGGCAGAAGCCACCAGGCCAGGAGTTTCATCTCCCAGCAGCCACCAGGCCAGGAGTTTCATCTCCCACCTCTACTGGGCAGCAGCCACCAGGCCAGGAGTTTCATCTCCCACCTCTACGGGGCAGCAGCCACCAGGCCAGGAGTCTCATCTCCCAGCAGCCACCAGGCCAGGAGTTTCATCTCCCACCTCTACGGGGCAGCAGCCACCAGGCCAGGAGTCTCATCTCCCAGCAGCCACCAGGCCAGGAGTCTCATCTCCCAGCAGCCACCAGGCCAGGAGTCTCATCTCCCACCTCTACAGGGCAGCAGCCACCAGGCCAGGAGTCTCATCTCCCAGCAGCCACCAGGCCAGGAGTCTCATCTCCCAGCAGCCACCAGGCCAGGAGCCGGAGGGAGCAGAGGAAGGGTTGTTAAAGGGAGTGATTACTCCCAGCAGCCACCAGGCCAGCAGTCTCATCTCCCAGCAGCCACCAGGCCAGGGGCCGGAGGGAGCAGAGGAAGGCTTGTTAAAGGGAGTGATTACTCCCAGCAGCCACCAGGCCAGCAGTCTCATCTCCCAGCAGCCACCAGGCCAGGAGCCGGAGGGAGCAGAGGAAGGCTTGTTAAAGGGAGTGATTACTCCCAGCAGCCACCAGGCCAGCAGTCTCATCTCCCAGCAGCCACCAGTTCAGGAGCCGGAGGGAGCAGAGGAAGGGTTGTTAAGGGAGTGATTACTCCCAGCAGCCACCAGGCCAGCAGTCTCATCTCCCAGCAGCCACCAGGCCAGGATCAGGAGGGAGCAGAGGAAGGCTTGTTAAAGGGAGTGATTACTCCCAGCAGCCACCAGGCCAGCAGTCTCATCTCCCAGCAGCCACCAGGCCAGCAGTCTCATCTCCCAGCAGCCACCAGGCCAGGAGCCGGAGGGAGCAGAGGAAGGGTTGTTAAACGGAGTGATTACTCCCAGCAGCCACCAGTCCAGCAGTCTCATCTCCCAGCAGCCACCAGGACAGGAGTCTCATCTCCCAGCAGCCACCAGGCCAGGAGCCGGAGGGAGCAGAGGAAGGGTTGTTAAAGGGAGTGATTACTCCCAGCAGCCACCAGGCCAGCAGTCTCATCTCCCAGCAGCCACCAGGACAGGAGTCTCATCTCCCAGCAGCCACCAGGCCAGGAGCCGGAGGGAGCAGAGGAAGGGTTGTTAAAGGGAGTGATTACTCCCAGCAGCCACCAGGCCAGCAGTCTCATCTCCCAGCAGCCACCAGGCCAGGAGCCGGAGGGAGCAGAGGAAGGCTTGTTAAAGGGAGTGATTACTCCCAGCAGCCACCAGGCCAGCAGTCTCATCTCCCAGCAGCCACCAGGCCAGGAGCCGGAGGGAGCAGAGGAAGGGTTGTTAAGGGAGTGATTACTCCCAGCAGCCACCAGGCCAGCAGTCTCATCTCCCAGCAGCCACCAGGCCAGGAGCCGGAGGGAGCAGAGGAAGGGTTGTTAAGGGAGTGATTACTCCCAGCAGCCACCAGGCCAGCAGTCTCATCTCCCAGCAGCCACCAGGCCAGGAGCCGGAGGGAGCAGAGGAAGGGTTGTTAAGGGAGTGATTACTCCCAGGTGATTAGTGATCTGAGAAGCTGATTGAGGGAAGCCTCCTGACGTGACAGGATTCATATTGGACGTATTTTAGTTTTCTTTTGGACAGGATCAGACATACCTGTTGTATAATATTGTTTTGTCAACCATTTTACATGGATAAGCTGCTTGGTCTGGTCCAATACGGAGTCTCATCTGGACTCCCCTGGGCTCAGTCATCTCCTTCATCTACACCAGGGGTTAGTAAGAGTCTCTGTGACAGTAGTGTCAAAGATGTTATTAACTAACCCAAGATACACCACAGCCTGTCGTTTCCAATGGGAGTAAATGAATCATCGTGGGCAGAACAAGTAAGGAGGTGGGCAGAGCCAAGAACGAGCTAGCGAGATTCTATTGGTGCATTCTAGCATGTATTTGCATATTCTGTTAGGGAACGCCTACTTTGTGAAGTGAGCGTGTGAAATAACTCAATTCGCCCTTTGCACTCTTTCTGAAGAACGCCATTTTCTGAAACTTTGACAAAGAGTAAAGTCTACAAAACTTAGTCCACTCTGTTCGTAAACAGACTAGAGTTTTGGAAACAAATAAAAAAACGTATTGAGATTAAATGTTTCATCAATGAGAAAATGATCAGAATGTCGGACAAAATCCATCTATCGCCATCTTCTCCCACCGCCAGCCACTGGGCTTCCTCTCAGCACCATATTTGGTAGTGAGAGGAAACGCCAA
>NC_074704.1:8027682-8040182 GCF_029448725.1 Salvelinus fontinalis
CCTCGTGTTCAGGTCAACCCTGTTATTCTGTCCCTCATGTTCAGGTCAACCCTGTTATTCTGTCCCTCATTCTGTCCCTCATGTTCAGGTCTACCCTGTTATTCTGTCCCTCGTGTTCAGGTCAACCCTGTTATTCTGTCCCTCGTGTTCAGGTCCACCCTGTTATTCTGTCCCTCATGTTCAGGTCCACCCTGTTATTCTGTCCCTCATGTTCAGGTCAACCCTGTTATTCTGTCCCTCGTGTTCAGGTCCACCCTGTTATTCTGTCCCTCATGTTCAGGTCCACCCTGTTATTCTGTCCCTCGTGTTCAGGTCAACCCTGTTATTCTGTCCCTCGTGTTCAGGTCCACCCTGTTATTCTGTCCCTCGTGTTCAGGTCCACCCTGTTTTTCTGTCCCTCATGTTCAGGTCAACCCTGTTATTCTGTCCCTCGTGTTCAGGTCAACCCTGTTATTCTGTCCCTCATGTTCAGGTCCACCCTGTTATTCTGTCCCTCGTGTTCAGGTCCACCCTGTCTTCTGTCCCTCGTGTTCAGGTCCACCCTGTTATTCTGTCCCTCGTGTTCAGGTCCACCCTGTTATTCTGTCCCTCGTGTTCAGGGTATGGTCCTGGTACAGGCTGTCTGGTCTGGTAGAGGCTGTGTGGTCTGGTACAGGCTGTCTGGTCTGGTACAGGCTGTATGGTGAGGCTGTATGGTAAGGCTGTATGGTCCTGGTACAGGCTGTCTGGTAAGGCTGTATGGTCTGGTACAGGCTGTATGGTAAGGCTGTATGGTCCTGGTACAGGCTGTGTGGTAAGGCTGTATGGTCTGGTACAGGCTGTATGGTAAGGCTGCATGGTCCTGGTACAGGCTGTCTGGTAAGGCTGTATGGTCCTGGTACAGGCTGTCTGGTAAGGCTGTATGGTCTGGTACAGGCTGTATGGTAAGGCTGTATGGTCCTGGTACAGGCTGTGTGGTAAGGCTGTATGGTCCTGGAACAGGCTGTATGGTAAGGCTGTATGGTCTGGTACAGGCTGTATGGTAAGGCTGTATGGTCCTGGTACAGGCTGTATGGTAAGGCTGTATGGTCTGGTACAGGCTGTATGGTAAGGCTGTATGGTCCTGGTACAGGCTGTATGGTAAGGCTGTATGGTCTGGTAAGGCTGTATGGTAAGGCTGTATGGTCCTGGTACAGGCTGTCTGGTAAGGCTGTATGGTCCTGGTACAGGCTGTATGGTAAGGCTGTATGGTCCTGGTACAGGCTGTATGGTAAGGCTGTATGGTCTGGTAAGGCTGTGTGGTCTGGTAGAGGCTGTATGGTAAGGCTGTCTTGTCTGGTACAGGCTGTATGGTCTGGTAGAGGCTGTATGGTAAGGCTGTATGGTCCTGGTACAGGCTGTATGGTAAGACTGTCTGGTCTGGTACAGGCTGTGGGGTCTGGTACAGGCTGTATGGTAAGGCTGTATGGTCTGGTACAGGCTGTATGGTCTGGTAGAGGCTGTATAGTAAGGCTGTATGGTCCTGGTACAGGCTGTATGGTAAGGCTGTATGGTCTGGTAAAGCTGTATGGTCTGGTACAGGCTGTATGGTCTGGTACAGGCTGTATGGTAAGGCTGTATAGTCCTGGTACAGGCTGTATGGTAAGGCTGTATGGTCTGGTAAGGCTGTATGGTCTGGTACAGGCTGTATGGTAAGGCTGTATGGTCTGGTACAGGCTGTCTGGTCCTGGTACAGGCTGTATGGTAAGGCTGTATGGTCTGGTACAGGCTGTCTGGTCCTGGTACAGGCTGTATGGTAAGGCTGTATGGTTCTGGTAAGGCTGTATGGTAAGGCTGTCTGGTCCTGGTACAGGCTGTATGGTAAGGCTGTCTGGTCTGGTACAGGCTGTCTGGTCTGGTACAGGCTGTCTGGTCTGGTACAGGCTGTCTGGTTCTGGTAAGGCTGTATGGTAAGGCTGTCTGGTCCTGGTACAGGCTGTATGGTAAGGCTGTATGGTCTGGTAAGGCTGTCTGGTCTGGTACAGGCTGTCTGGTCTGGTACAGGCTGTCTGGTTCTGGTAAGGCTGTATGGTAAGGCTGTCTGGTCCTGGTACAGGCTGTATGGTAAGGCTGTCTGGTCTGGTACAGGCTGTCTGGTCTGGTACAGGCTGTCTGGTCTGGTAAGGCTGTATGGTCCTGTACAGGCTGTATGGTAAGGCTGTATGGTAAGGCTGTCTGGTCTGGTACAGGCTGTGTGGTCTGGTACAGGCTGTATGGTCTGGTAAGGCTGTATGGTAAGGCTGTATGGTCTGGTAAGGCAGTATGGTAAGGCTGTATGGTCTGGTAAGGCTGTCTGGTCTGGTACAGGCTGTATGGTCTGGTACAGGCTGTCTGGTCTGGTACAGGCTGTCTGGTCTGGTACAGGCTGTATGGTCTGGTACAGGCTGTATGGTAAGGCTGTATGGTAAGGCTGTATGGTAAGGCTGTTTGGTCCCGGTACAGAGGTCCGTCAAAATAAAAAGTGGGGGTCCACCGCACCGATGAAACATGAGCCTATCACAATAATTAAACAAAATGTCAAAATGTAGGCCATTACACCACTTTATCATTACCGCATGACAGACGCATGACAGATGAGGAAATAGACGTGAACACGGGTGGTAACAGTCTACGCTCCAAAACGCCATGTTGGTCAACGACAACACACATTTCTTTTGCCAATGCCACATTCTCTCTGTGTGTGTGTCTCTCTCTCTCCCCCTATTTTTCTCTCTTCGCTTCACACTCTCCTCTCTTCCCTCTCTCCTCTCTTTCCTCTCTCCTTTTGTTGTTCGATCTGGAACGACACAAGTGGAATCACATGTTCCATCGCAGGAAGTGAGAGAGTTTAGAGGGAGGGGGTGGCGTCACGACGTGGCTAATCAGAACATCATGGCTGGGCTGGCTGAGGGCCTGGCTGGCGTCTCGTATCCCTCCAGTCAGAGGGTCTGGTGTCTCGTATCCCTCCAGTCAGAGGGCCTGGCTGGTGTCTCGTATCCCTCCAGTCAGAGGGTCTGGTGTCTCGTATCCCTCCAGTCAGAGGGCCTGGTGTCTCGTATCCCTCCAGTCAGAGGGGCTGGTGTCTCGTGTCCCTCCAGTCAGAGGGGCTGGTGTCTCGTATCCCTCCAGTCAGAGGGGCTGGTGTCTCGTATCCCTCCAGTCAGAGGGGCTGGTGTCTCGTATCCCTCCAGTCAGAGGGGCTGGTGTCTCGTATCCCTCCAGTCAGAGGGGCTGGTGTCTCGTATCCCTCCAGTCAGAGGGGCTGGTGTCTCGTGTCCCTCCAGTCAGAGGGCCTGGCTGGTGTCTCGTATCCCTCCAATCAGAGGGCCTGGCTGGTGTCTCGTATCCCTCCAGTCAGAGGGTCTGGTGTCTCGTATCCCTCCAGTCAGAGGGTCTGGCTGGTGTCTCGTATCCCTCCAGTCAGAGGGTCTGGTGTCTCGTATCCCTCCAGTCAGAGGGCCTGGCTGGTGTCTCGTATCCCTCCAGTCAGAGGGCCTGGTGTCTCGTATCCCTCCAATCAGAGGGTCTGGCTGGTGTCTCGTATCCCTCCAATCAGAGGGCCTGGCTGGTGTCTCGTATTCCTCCAGTCAGAGGGTCTGGTGTCTCGTATCCCTCCAGTCAGAGGGTCTGGCTGGTGTCTCGTATCCCTCCAATCAGAGGGCCTGGCTGGTGTCTCGTATCCCTCCAATCAGAGGGCCTGGTGTCTCGTATCCCTCCAATCAGAGGGCCTGGTGTCTCGTATCCCTCCAGTCAGAGGGTCTGGTGTCTCGTATCCCTCCAGTCAGAGGGCCTGGCTGGTGTCTCGTATCCCTCCAGTCAGAGGGCCTGGTGTCTCGTATCCCTCCAGTCAGAGGGCCTGGCTGGTGTCTCGTATCCCTCCAGTCAGAGGGTCTGGTGTCTCGTATCCCTCCAGTCAGAGGGTCTGGTGTCTCGTATCCCTCCAGTCAGAGGGTCTGGCTGGTGTCTCGTATCCCTCCAGTCAGAGGGCCTGGCTGGTGTCTCGTGTCCCTCCAGTCAGAGGGCCTGGTGTCTCGTTTCCCTCCAGTCAGAGGGCCTGGCTGGTGTCTCGTATCCCTCCAGTCAGAGGGCCTGGCTGGTGTCTCGTATCCCTCCAGTCAGAGGGCCTGGCTGGTGTCTCGTATCCCTCCAATCAGAGGGCCTGGCTGGTGTCTCGTATCCCTCCAGTCAGAGGGTCTGGTGTCTCGTATCCCTCCAGTCAGAGGGTCTGGTGTCTCGTATCCCTCCAGTCAGAGGGTCTGGTGTCTCGTTTCCCTCCAGTCAGAGGGTCTGGTGTCTCGTATCCCTCCAGTCAGAGGGTCTGGTATCTCGTATCCCTCCAGTCAGAGGGTCTGGTGTCTCGTATCCCTCCAGTCAGAGGGTCTGGTGTCTCGTATCCCTCCAATCAGAGGGCCTGGCTGGTGTCTCGTATCCCTCCAGTCAGAGGGTCTGGTGTCTCGTATCCCTCCAGTCAGAGGGTCTGGTGTCTCGTATCCCTCCAATCAGAGGGCCTGGCTGGTGTCTCGTATCCCTCCAGTCAGAGGGCCTGGTGTCTCGTATCCCTCCAGTCAGAGGGCCTGGCTGGTGTCTCGTATCCCTCCAGTCAGAGGGTCTGGTGTCTCGTATCCCTCCAGTCAGAGGGCCTGGCTGGTGTCTCGTATCCCTTCAGTCAGAGGGCCTGGCTGGTGTCTCGTATCCCTCCAGTCAGAGGGCCTGGCTGGTGTCTCGTATCCCTCCAGTCAGAGGGCCTGGCTGGTGTCTCGTATCCCTCCAGTCAGAGGGTCTGGTGTCTCGTATCCCTCCAGTCAGAGGGTCTGGTGTCTCGTATCCCTCCAGTCAGAGGGTCTGGCTGGTGTCTCGTATCCCTCCAGTCAGAGGGCCTGGCTGGTGTCTCGTATTCCTCCAGTCAGAGGGTCTGGCTGGTGTCTCGTATCCCTCCAGTCAGAGGGTCTGGCTGGTGTCTCGTATCCCTCCAGTCAGAGGGTCTGGCTGGTGTCTCGTATCCCTCCAGTCAGAGGGTCTGGCTGGTGTCTCGTATCCCTCCAATCAGAGGGCCTGGCTGGTGTCTCGTATCCCTCCAGTCAGAGGGCCTGGCTGGTGTCTCGTATCCCTCCAGTCAGAGGGTCTGGTGTCTCGTATCCCTCCAGTCAGAGGGTCTGGTGTCTCGTATCCCTCCAGTCAGAGGGTCTGGTGTCTCGTATCCCTCCAGTCAGAGGGTCTGGTGTCTCGTATCCCTCCAGTCAGAGGGCCTGGTGTCTCGTATCCCTCCAATCAGAGGGTCTGGTGTCTCGTATCCCTCCAATCAGAGGGTCTGGTGTCTCGTATCCCTCCAATCAGAGGGTCTGGTGTCTCGTATCCCTCCAATCAGAGGGTCTGGTGTCTCGTATCCCTCCAATCAGAGGGTCTGGTGTCTCGTATCCCTCCAATCAGAGGGCCTGGCTGGTGTCTCGAATCCCTCCAGTCAGAGGGTCTGGCTGGTAGTATTGAATCAGCTGTGTTTCTGTAGGTGTAGGCTGACCTCCGTATTATTATCCACACAGACCATAACAACAGAGACGCTGGTCTCGGGTCAGTTTCCTTCTTCATTTCCCCTCTAATGGTTAAGGTTACGGTTGGAGGATCTGATCCTAGATCTGTAGCTAGGGGAAACGTCACCCTGAAGCCATAACAACACAATCTCAGAGACTGTACACACTTCCTTGTTTCTGCTGATTGGTTAACCTCCAGCTTCAGTGTAGTGTAGTCCAGGGTAATATGTAACCACTTCCTTGTTTCTGCTGATTGGTTAACCTCCAGCTTCAGTGTAGTGTAGTCCAGGGTAGTATGTAACCACTTCCTTGTCTGTGCTGATTGGTTAACCTCCAGCTTCAGTGTAGTGTAGTCCAGGGTAGTATGTAATCACTTCCTTGTCTGTGCTGATTGGTTAACCTCCAGCTTCAGTGTAGTGTAGTCCAGGGTAGTATGTAACCACTTCCTTGTCTGTGCTGATTGGTTAACCTCCAGCTTCAGTGTAGTGTAGTCCAGGGTAGTATGTAATCACTTCCTTGTCTGTGCTGATTGGTTAACCTCCAGCTTCAGTGTAGTGTAGTCCAGGGTAGTATGTAATCACTTCCTTGTCTGTGCTGATTGGTTAACCTCCAGCTTCAGTGTAGTGTAGTCCAGGGTAGTATGTAATCACTTCCTTGTCTGTGCTGATTGGTTAACCTCCAGCTTCAGTGTAGTGTAGTCCAGGGTAGTATGTAATCACTTCCTTGTTTCTGCTGATTGGTTAACCTCCAGCTTCAGTGTAGTGTAGTCCAGGGTAGTATGTAACCACTTCCTTGTTTCTGCTGATTGGTTAACCTCCAGCTTCAGTGTAGTGTAGTCCAGGGTAGTATGTAATCACTTCCTTGTTTCAGCTGATTGGTTAACCTCCAGCTTCAGTGTAGTGTAGTCCAGGGTAGTATGTAACCACTTCCTTGTTTCTGCTGATTGGTTAACCTCCAGCTTCAGTGTAGTGTAGTCCAGGGTAGTATGTAACCACTTCCGGTGTCAATGTGTTTAGTAACAGCAGCAGCAAGCTGGGACACAGCAGGTTGTCTGTCTCCAGGGAGAGGAGGGTGCAGGGGTTAAGGGGGGCAGGAGGAGGCAGGAGAGGGTATGAGGGGACAGGAGAGGGGTAGAGGGGGGCAGGAGAGGGGTAGAGGGGGGCAGAAAGAGGGGTAGAGGGGAGTAGAGGGGGGGGGCAGGAGAGGGGTAGGAGAGGGGTAGAGGGGGGGGGCAGGAGAGGGGTAGAGGGGGGGCAGGAGAGGGGTAGAGGGGGGCAGAAAGAGGGGTAGAGGGGAGTAGAGGGGGGGGGGCAGGAGAGGGCTAGAGGGGGGGCAGGAGAGGGGTAGAGGGAGGCAGAAAGAGGGGTAGAGGGGAGTAGAGGGGGGGGGGCAGGAGATGGGTAGAGGGGTGTAGAGGGGGGGCAGGAGGAGGGCAGGAGTAGAGGAGTGCAGGGGGTTTGGGACAGGCACCCCTCGCTCTACTTCATCCATCACAGAAGTGCCGGCTCCCCAAAGAGAGTCTGTCAGACCCCCTAACCCTCCAAAACAAACTGCTTCCTCCCCAAAGAAGGGCTGTCAGTCCTCCTAAACCCCCCAAAACAAACTGCTTCCGATGCAGACAAATAAAACCCACGGGACAAGAAATGGCCCCGTATTCCCTCTATAGTGTACTACGATCCAAAGTAGTGCATTATATAGGGAATAGGGTGCCATTTGGAAAAACCCTAGCCTTTAAGAAGTGGCTCTCTCTGTCTGCCACCAGATTGTTGGCACGTTGGTCCGGTGTCACAGCGGTGGGGCCCCATTAACGTTATGGCACCGGGAAAGGGCAGCCCATCAGACCGGGTCAGTGTACTGAATGTTTCCATTCCCTGCGCCTGTGATGACCTGGACAAGCCACGAAAGATACATATCCAGATATAGTATAATATCTTAGTGACACAGACGTCCTGAGGACTGAGGAGTTGTAGCTACTAAGACAGAGAGGCAGGGTAGTTAGATCCAGTGAGGACTGAGGAGTTGTAGCTACTAAGACAGAGAGGCAGGGTAGTTAGCTCCAGTGAGGACTGAGGAGTTGTAGCTACTAGGACAGAGAGGCAGGGTAGTTAGAACCAGTGAGGACTGAGGAGTTGTAGCTACTAAGACAGAGAGGCAGGGTAGTTAGAACCAGTGAGGACTGAGGAGTTGTAGCTACTAAGACAGAGAGGCAGGGTAGTTAGATCCAGTGAGGACTGAGGAGTTGTAGCTACTAAGACAGAGAGGCAGGGTAGTTAGAACCAGTGAGGACTCTGGTTTCTAACTGCCCTACTAACAGGTATGAGAGTGAGTGTGAGAGTGTGAGCACAAACCACTGACGCAGCAGTTTAAAGGGGGAATCAGCAGTCGAAACAATAACAAAGCGTTGTCCCCACCCCTGTTTTGGTAAACAGCTGAGGGTTGGGCCTGGAGAAATGTAACCACTCTCAAATTCATAGACAGAGCTATGGATGCAAGGACTGACCATCCATGATATCAACATTATAGTTTTATTAACCATGTCAGGATAGAACACAGCCTGACCAAAATAGAATCAGTTAAACTAGCATCAGGACAGAACGTCAGGACAGAACGTCGGGACAGAACGTCGGGACAGAACGTCAGGACAGAACGTCACGACAGAACATCAGGACAGAACATCAGGACAGAACGTCAGGATAGAACACAGCCTGACCAAAATAGAATCAGTTAAACTAGCATCAGGACAGAACGTCAGGACAGAACGTCAGGACAGAACGTCGGGACAGAACGTCAGGACAGAACGTCACGACAGAACGTCAGGTCAGAACGTCAGGTCAGAACGTCAGGAGTGTGGTGCCAGGAAAATAACCTCTCACTCAACGTCAACAAATCAAAAAGGAGATGATCGTGGACTTCAGGAAACAGCAGAGGGAGCATCCTCCTATCCACATCGAAGGGACAGCAGTGGAGAACGTGGAAAGGTTAAAGTTCCTCGGCGTACACATCACAGACAGACTGTGCCCCCCATATGACCCCCCTATGACCCCCCTATGACCCCCCCTGGGTGTGCACATCTATTTTTATGGTCACAATCACTGTTCATGACCCAAACGGTTCCCTCTGGTTATTCAATCACTGTTCATGACCCAAACGGTTCCCTCTGGTTATTCAATCACTGTTCATGACCCAAACGGTTCCCTCTGGTTATTCAAGCACTGTTCATGACCCAAACGGTTCCCTCTGGTTATTCAATCACTGTTCATGACCCAAACGGTTCCCTCTGGTTATTCAATCACTGTTCACGAACCAAACGGTTCCCTCTGGTTATTCAAGCACTGTTCATGACCCAAACGGTTCCCTCTGGTTATTCAATCACTGTTCATGACCCAAACGGTTCCCTCTGGTTATTCAATCACTGTTCATGACCCAAACGGTTCCCTCTGGTTATTCAATCACTGTTCATGACCCAAACGGTTCCCTCTGGTTATTCAATCACTGTTCATGACCCAAACGGTTCCCTCTGGTTATTCAATCACTGTTCATGACCCAAACGGTTCCCTCTGGTTATTCAATCACTGTTCATGACCCAAACGGTTCCCTCTGGTTATTCAATCACTGTTCATGACCCAAACGGTTCCCTCTGGTTATTCAATCACTGTTCATGACCCAAACGGTTCCCTCTGGTTATTCAATCACTGTTCATGACCCAAACGGTTCCCTCTGGTTATTCAATCACTGTTCATGACCCAAACGGTTCCCTCTGGTTATTCAAGCACTGTTCATGACCCAAACGGTTCCCTCTGGTTATCCAATCACTGTTCATGACCCAAACGGTTCCCTCTGGTAATTCAAGCACTGTTCATGACCCAAACGGTTCCCTCTGGTTATTCAATCACTGTTCATGACCCAAACGGTTCCCTCTGGTTATTCAATCACTGTTCATGACCCAAATGGTTCCCTCTGGTTATTCAATCACTGTTCATGACCCAAACGGTTCCCTCTGGTTATTCAATCACTGTTCATGACCCAAATGGTTCCCTCTTGTTGGTGGAGAGAATTTTGCAGGTTTAAAGCTTATTTCCTGCAATCATACAAATGTTGTCAGGGGGTACAAAGACAATTTTGCAGTTTTAAAGCAAATTTTCTTGCAAATCTCTACATTTTGCCATGTCTAATGTGTATTCTTGTGATATTTAGTCCCGTGTGGCTCTTTCACGGCCAGGGTTGTGGATTCGATTCCCACAGGGGACCAGTATGAACATGTATGACTCACTACTGTAAGTCTCTATGGATAAGAGAGTCTGTTAAATGACTCTCTACTGTAAGTCTCTCTGGATCAGAGAGTCTGTTAAATGACTCTCTACTGTAAGTCTCTCTGGATCAGAGAGTCTGTTAAATGACTCACTACTGTAAGTCTCTCTGGATAAGAGAGTCTGTTAAATGACTCTCTACTGTAAGTCTCTCTGGATAAGAGAGTCTGTTAAATGACTCACTACTGTAAGTCTCTCTGGATCAGAGAGTCTGTTAAATGACTCACTACTGTAAGTCTCTCTGGATAAGAGAGTCTGTTAAATGACTCTCTACTGTAAGTCTCTCTGGATAAGAGTCTGTTAAATGACTCTCTACTTTAAGTCTCTCTGGATAAGAGTCTGTTAAATGACTCTCTACTGTAAGTCTCTCTGGATAAGAGTCTGTTAAATGACTCACTACTGTAAGTCTCTCTGGATAAGAGAGTCTGTTAAATGACTCTCTACTGTAAGTCTCTCTGGATGAGAGAGTCTGTTAAATGACTCTCTACTGTAAGTCTCTCTGGATAAGAGAGTCTGTTAAATGACTCTCTACTGTAAGTCTCTCTGGATGAGAGAGTCTGTTAAATGACTCTCTACTGTAAGTCTCTCTGGATAAGAGAGTCTGTTAAATGACTCACTACTGTAAGTCTCTCTGGATCAGAGAGTCTGTTAAATGACTCACTACTGTAAGTCTCTCTGGATCAGAGAGTCTGTTAAATGACTCTCTACTGTAAGTCTCTCTGGATCAGAGAGTCTGTTAAATGACTCTCTACTGTAAGTCTCTCTGGATAAGAGAGTCTGTTAAATGACTCTCTACTGTAAGTCTCTCTGGTTAAGAGAGTCTGTTAAATGACTCTCTACTGTAAGTCTCTCTGGATAAGAGAGTCTGTTAAATGACTCTCTACTGTAAGTCTCTCTGGATAAGAGAGTCTGTTAAATGACTCTCCACTGTAAGTCTCTGGATCAGAGAGTCTGTTAAATGTAAAGATGATTGAGTGACTAGCAACAAGTTATAAATATCTCTCTAAGGTATGCAATGACTAACATGACAAGAGGAACTGATGATGCACCACCCAATTTAGAAATGTCACCTTGTACATTCTACTACTACAACTTTCAAGAGGACGTTTAAAGCCGGACTGAGTTCCTTAAATATTTTACATTTGTAAAACAGATTGTATGACTTTGTGGCTGTGCCAGCTAGTGAACACTCTGCTGCCTACAGAACAACATTCATGACGAAAAAATGCTAACCTGCGTTGACATGACCATGCTGCATCCCCAATGGCCCCTGGTCTAAAGTAGTGCACTATATAGGGAATAGGGTGCCATAGGGCTCTGGTCTAAAGTAGTGCACTATATAGGGAATAGGGTGCCATAGGGCTCTGGTCTAAAGTAGTGCACTATATAGGGAATAGGGTGCCATAGGGCCCTGGTCTAAAGTAGTGCACTATAATAGGGAATAGGGTGCCATAGGGCTCTGGTCTAAAGTAGTGCACTATATAGGGAATAGGGTGCCATAGGGCTCTGGTCTAAAGTAGTGCACTATATAGGGAATAGGGTGCCATAGGGCCCTGGTCTAAAGTAGTGCACTATAATAGGGAATAGGGTGCCATAGGGCTCTGGTCTAAAGTAGTGCACTACTTTAGGTATTGTAAAGGAGATACTGTAAAGGAGGTACTGTAAAGGAGGTATTGTAGAGGAGGCACTGTAAAGGAAGCACTGTAAAGGAGGTACTGTAAAGGAGGTACTGTAAAGGAGGTACTGTAAAGGAGGTATTGTAGAGGAGGCACTGTAAAGGAGGCACTGTAAAGGAGGTGCTGTAAATGAGGTATTGTAAAGGAGGTATTGTAAAGGAGGTACTGTAAAGGAGGTACTGTAAAGGAGGTACGTAAAGGAGGTATTGTAAAGGAGGTACTGTAAAGGAGGTATCGTAAAGGAGGCACTGTAAAGGAGGCACTGTAAAGGAGGTGCTGTAAATGAGGTATTGTAAAGGAGGTATTGTAAAGGAGGTACTGTAAAGGAGGTACTGTAAAGGAGGTATTGTAAAGGAGGTATCGTAAAGGAGGCACTGTAAAGGAGGCACTGTAAAGGAGGTGCTGTAAATGAGGTATTGTAAAGGAGGTATTGTAAAGGAGGTACTGTAAAGGAGGTACTGTAAAGGAGGTACGTAAAGGAGGTATTGTAAAGGAGGCACTGTAAAGGAGGTACTGTAAAGGAGGTACTGTATAGGAGGTATTGTAGAGGAGGCACTGTAAAGGAGGTATTGTAGAGGAGGCACTGTAAAGGAGGTACTGTAAAGGAGGTATTGTAGAGGAGGCACTGTAAAGGGGGTACTGTAAAGGAGGTACTGTAAAGGAGGTACTGTAAAGGGGCTACTGTATAGGAGGTATTGTAGAGGAGGCACTCTAAAGGAGGTACTGTAAAGGAGGTACTGTAAAGGAGGTCCTGTAAAGGAGGTATTGTAGAGGAGGCACTGTAAAGGGGGTACTGTATAGGAGGTATTGTAAAGGAGGTATTGTAAAGGAGGTATCGTAAAGGAGGTACTGTAAAGGAGGTACTGTAAAGGAGGTACTGTAAAGGAGGTATTGTAAAGGAGGTGCTGTAAAGGAGGTATTGTAAAGGAGGTACTGTAAAGGAGGTACTGTAAAGGAGGTACTGTAAAGGAGGTCCTGTAAAGGAGGTATTGTAG